>NW_016827868.1:35868-54569 GCF_001698545.2 Rhinopithecus bieti
AAAAAAGAAGAATGGCGTGAAGCCAGGAGGCGGAGCTTGTAGTGAGCTGAGATCACACCACTACACTCCAGCCTGAGCAACAGAGCACACTGTGTCTCAAAAAAAAATCATATGGAACCAAAAAAGATCTCATATAGCAAAGGCAATCCTAAGCAAAAAGAACAAAGCTGGAGGCATTACACTACCTGACTTCAAACTATACTACAAGGCTACAGTAACCAAAACAGCATGGTACTGGTACAAAAACAGACACATAGACCAGTGGAAGAGAATAGAGATTTCAGAAATAAGACTGCACGTCTACAACCATTTGATCTTTGACAAACCTAACAAAAACAAGCAATGGAGAAAGCCTTCCCTATTTAATAAATGATGCTGTGAAAACTGGCTAGCCATATGCAGAAAATTTAAAGTAGACTCCTTCCTTACACCTTATACAAAATTAACTCAAGATGGATTAAAGACTTAAATGTAAAACTTGAAACTATAAAACCCTAGAAGAAAAGTTAGGTGATACCATTCAGGACATAAGCACAGGCAAAGATTTTATGACAAAATGTCAAAAGCAATTGCAACAAAAGCAAAATTGACAAATGGGATCTAATTAAACTAAAGAGCTTCTACACAGCAAAAGAAACCATCATCAGAGTGAACAGACAACCTACAGAATGGGAGAAAATTTTGAAATCTTTCCATATGACAAATGTCTAATATCCAGAATCTACAAGGAACTTAAACAAATTTACAAGAAAAAAAAACAAACAATCCCATTAAAAAATGGGCAAAGGATATGAAGAGTTCTCAAAAGAAGACATTTATGCAGCCAGCAAACATATAAAAAAAGCTCAATATCACTGATCATTAGAGAAATGCAAATGAAAATCACAATGAACTACCATCTCATGCCAGTCAGAATGGTGATTGTTAAAAGTCAAGAAACAACAGGAGCTGGTGAAGCTGTGGAGAAATAGAAATGCTTTTACACTGATGGTGGGAATGTGAATTAGTTCAACCATGGTGGAAAACGGTGCAGTGATTCCTCAAAGACCTACAACCAGAAATACCATTTGACCCAGCAATCCCACTACTGGGTATATACCCAAAGGAATATACCTCATAGTGAAAGAATATAAGTCAAATGAAAGAGATGTTCATTGTATGTATGTTCATTGCAGCACTGTTCACAATAGTAAAGACATTAAATCAGCCCAAATGATAGACTGGATAAAGAAAATGTGGTACATACATACCATGGAATACTAGGCAGCTATAAAATGAATGAGATCATGTCCTTTTCAGGGACATGGATGAAGCTGGAAGCCATCATTCTCAGCAGACTAACGCAGGAACAGAAAACCAAACACTGCATATTCTCACTTATAAGTGGGAGCTGAACAATGAGAACATATGCACACAGGGAGAGAAGCATCACACACTAGGGCCTGTTAGGGGATGGGGGGAGGAAGATCATCAGGATAAATAGCTAATGCATGTGAGTTTAATACCTAGGTGGTGGGTTGATAGGTACAGCAAATCACCATGGCACACATTTACCTATATAACAAACCTGCACATCCTGCACATGTATCCTAGAAATTAAAATTTAATTAAATTAAATTTTTTAAAAGATTGTAGATTAACCTCTGTAGTGTTTCCAAGGCAGAGGGCACTATGTGAGTAGGTAAAATTTGGTATTTTCCAAAGACATCAATTTGTTAGCTAATTCCATTTCAGCAGTATAGATTTTCTGAGAAAATCATAGTCTGAGTATTAGCAGTTAGACTCTTTCTGGGAGACTTTTCATGGGGTATGTCAAGTTCTTGGCATCCAGAGTTCCCTATATTTGCACAATGCCAACTCTCCTTGCCTGATGCAGTTCCTTTCTCCTGCATATCACTCAAAGTTCTTCTCAGACAGATGCAAATGATGTTTTAATTTTCCATTTGACTTCTGTTTATTTTCTCTTTACTACATGGAAGTTATGGAATGGTGTGAAGACTTGTAATTGCTTTTATTCCATAAGACCATTCCATCAGCTTAAGATTGTGCATTTTGATTTAGTGCATGTACACACCGGGATCATAATCAAGTAGTCATATCAACTGTGGCACCTGCTTCCATTCAGCACAGTTAAATGTCCTTAAACCTCCACAGCATTTCAATAAAGGTCAGAAAATGAATTCTTGAGTTGTCCGCAAATCCTGTTCTACCTCATGTTTTCAATCCAGTAACCCCTAAATTCAGTCTTTCCTCAAGTTTATAGTGACCTTGATATCTTGCATAACGCTTAAGGCCTTAGAAGTTATCTGAAGCATATTCATAAATCCTTTAGTTAATCTTCAGTTATCTCCATGGTCTTTACCTTTCACCTGTCCTATGTTTGTTTCAGCTCTTCTATCTGACAGAAGCAATGTCATCACTAATTCTTCCTCCCCAACATTGTTTTACATTTGTATTTTGTTAATTTCAAACTTATGAAAAGTTGCAACTATAATACAAGAACTCCTGCATACCCGGTTCCTAGATACATCAATTGTTTACTTTTGTCTCATTTGCTTCATCATTTCTATCTCTAAATTACTTGAGAGTAAGTTGGAGTCATCATGCCCCTTACTCTTAAATATGTTAGTGAGTGTTTCCTAGGAAAAGGAAATTATCTTATATAAAAGGTGATTAAATTACAAAGACACTAAATCAAGAATCACTATCATACCTAAAATCTTAGTGTCGTATAACAGAAATTAAGACATAAAGTTCAGTTTTCCACATCACAATTCCAATACATCCCCTTCTGATTTCTGCTTACCCTTTATTGCTTTCCCCAAGGCCTTGAGAGAAACAATGACTTATTCCAGAAAAGAAAGAGTAGAACAATTACAGCCCCGTCACCTCACCTTTTCTTACCTCTTATTACCTCTCCTTCCACCTGATCAAGAACATTGTTTCTGAGAAGGATAGTCTCCTCAGAGTGACTCATCACCCAATAGGAGTGTTCATTTAGAAGCTGTGAAAATGCTCATTCTCATTTTTTTCCATGACCTAAATAATTTCTCTTACTTTCTCCTTGACTATGGCTCATTTATCTTTCCAGGCAAGATTGAGTGCTATTTTTTCTCTTCAAATTTTCCTTTTTTATTTTCTCAAACTTAAAGATAACTTCAAAGTACAGTAACTCCTTTTAAACCATTAGAGAGTAAGTTGCTGACACAAAGGTCATCACCCTCAAATATCTTAGTATTTCCAACAAACAAGGACATTCTCCTTTGTAACTATGGAGCAATCATCAAATCAGAAAATAAACATTTATTAATTATTACTATGTAATCCTCAGATTCCCAGTCAATGTTTTCCAAGTGTGTCAAACACTTTCTTTATAACCAAAAAAAGCTCAAAACTCAAAGTTTTCATTTATTATTATTAACTTCCTTAAAACTAGAAAAGTTCCTCAGTTTTGTCTGCCTTTCATTATCTGGACACTTCCAAAGATTACAGGCTGGTTATTTTGTTGAATGTTCCTAAATTTTATGTTTAGATATTTTCTTATGATTAGATTTATGTTACAAGTTGTTGGCAGGACAGAAGGAATGCTTTTTTTTTTTTTTTTTTTTTTTTCATTGCATGCTATCAAGAGGCATGTGATTCTGAATTATCCTATTTCTAATGATGTTTGCTTAATAACTTAAGATTATATAAATCAAAAGATTCTCTCTTTTGAAGTCACTTTTCTCTTTTAAATTAATAAATATTTTCAGGAAGGTAGTTTGAAACTAAATATCCTGTTCTTCAAACTTTTCAATAATTTTTATCTTTATCATTTTGAATTCATGGTTTACTGTTTTATTTAATGATTTGTAATTACCTTAATTACTTATATTAGTATTCAAATTATTGCAAGTGTGGTCAGTGGGATCTCCTTTAAGCTAGCTTTACTGTCCTTTCAACTTGTTTCCATTATCATTAATCATCAGGAAGGTGCAAATCAAAACCAAAATCATCTATCACCTCACATCTGTTAGAATGACTATTTAAAAAAAAAAGATAACAAGTATTACCAAGGATGTGAGAAAGTTAAAACCCTTGTACAATGTTGGTGGAAATGTAAAATGGTGCAGTTGTTTTGAAAAATAGTAGGTTTGTTAAACGGAAGATTTTCAGAAAATTAAAATGGTACTACCACATGATCCAGCAATCCCACTTCTGGGTATATATCCAAAGAATCCAGATCAGCATCTTGAAGAGATATCTGCATTCAGTGTTCATTGCAGCATTGTTTACAATAACCAAGATATGGAAACAATTTAAAATGTGTAGGACATTATGCTAAGTAAAATAAGTCATGATTTCACCTACATGAGGAATCTAAAATAGTTAAAGTCATAGAAACAGAGGAAAATGGTGGTTGCCAGTGACTGGAGAGAGACAGAAATGGAGAGATGCTGTTTAGTTCCAGTTATACAATATGAGCAAGTTCTAAAGATCTGCTCTATATCATTGTGCCTGTAGTTAACAATACCATATTGTGCACTCAAAAATTTGTCAGAGGAATAGATATTATGTTGTGTTCTCACCATAATTATAAAAAAAATCTTTATTCTATGGGAATGTGTGTTGTAAAGGGCTTGAGTCAGAGGGTGTATTTTCCTTTCTTTTCCCTTAATTATCTTGTCACTTTAAAAAATCTATACAGATTTTAATTCAACAAAATATTTACTAAGTCCCTACTAAGTATAAAACAAAGGGTTAGGTGGTGGATGGAATGAAGAGAAGGACAAACTACTTTAAGGATCTTCCCATCTCTAAGGGTGTTTAGATGGCACCATGTTACATATATAAATACCTATAATATGAAGCAGAATATTGTAATTACCAGAGAAATTTCATAATAACAACCACGATGTTGAAGCACTTCCTATGCTTCAAAGCACTGTACTAAGTACATTACGAGCCACTCAAACTCCATGAATGTGGGGATATTACTGTTTCACACATGAGGAACTATAGGTTCAAAACATTTGAATGCTTCCCTAAGTGTCCACATTTATAAAATGAGAAAGCTAGATTTGAATTCCAGGTTTGTCTAATTCCAAAACCTTTGCACTTCAACACTATGGTATTCAGAAGATGAAAACATCCTAATTTATTCGATCAGGAGAGACTGCATGGAGATGGCATATGAAACAGAATTTTAAGAAGCATTGGAGTTTTGGAAGCAGAGAGATATGTCTGAAAGCTACTTCAGTTATAAAGAAGAGAACGGATCAAAGTATTTAAAAGGAGACACCCAGGGCATGTAATAGAATTTATATGTAGACAAGTTTGACCACACAACAGGACTTGTGAAGGAAGCAAGGTCAGACTAATATATTGGGAAAGAATTGTGAATGGCTTCAGATCCCAGGATAATGATTCTGCATTTCTTTCAAGACACAAGAGGTAACTTAAGCAAACTCCAACTGTAAACCTCACTCAGACTTTCAGGGAAATGACAAAATGGGGAACTGCTTTGAGAAAGTGGCAAGGTATGACCCACTCTAAAGATTAGAACAGGAGAAAAAAAGATTATGGGTGGCAGTTACTGATTCAGGAAAATTCATCCAAGAATGTTGGGAGAAAAGATGAAGAAGAGTGGATGAAGTGCTGGCAAAAAAAAAAAAAAAAAAAAAAAAAAAAAANATATTTGGGGAAAAAAAACAAGGTTGAGTTATTATAACTCCATTCATGACCATTTAACCACAAGAGACATGGAGGTTATTGTTAAAGTCCAGCAAGAAAGTCAAGAAAATAAAATCTGCATAATGCATGGCACACAATAGACATTCACAGAAAGTGTGTTTAATGAATGTGTTCATGCATGCATGTTAAGAGAGTATCAAGGATTATAAATCATTCTACTACAAAGACGCATACACATGTATGTTTATTGCAGCACTATTCACAATAGCAAAGACTTGGAAGCAACCCAAATGCCCATCAGTGATAGACTGGATAAAGAAAATGTAGCACATATAAACCATGGAATACTATGGAGCCATAAAAAAGGATGAGTTCATGTCCTTTGCAGGGACATGGATGAAGCTGGAAACTATCATAATCGGCAAACTAACACAAGAACAAAAAATCAAACACCACATGTTCTCACTCATAAATGGGAGTTGAACAATGAGAACACATGAACACAGGGAGGGGAACATCACACACTGGGGCCTGTCGGGGGGTGGGGGTTTGGGAGAGGGATAGCATTAGGAGAAATAGCTAACATAGATGATGGGTTGATGGGTGCAGCAAACCACCATGGCACATATATAACTATGTAACAAAACTGCACATTCTGCACATGTGCCCTAGAACTTAAAGTATAATAAAAATAAATAGATAAATAAATAAGAATATATAGAGGACAGGTTTTCGTATCACCTGATGCAGTGAAACTAGAAGTAATAATGAGCATGGTGGGTGGCAAAAATCAATCTCAAAAAAAATCTTAAGCACTGGGAGCAACATATTGAATTTAATAAAATGTTATGTCACTAAAAAAAAAAGAGAGAGTGTCACCATATATGATTTTTAAACTTTGTCTTAAATGGCTGGGGTCAGAAGATAACAAAACTGTCAGTCAACTGCTGACCTCTCTAAGAACGGTGGCTGAGTATCTGGGAAGGCAAGTCATAATATGAAAAGGGAGAGGTAAGCAGGCAGGTGAGAGATGGTCAGAACAATTCCTCAGAAACTAGAGGGGATATCCTCCAATTTTCTGAATTTCCTTAACAAAATGCTGGCATATTACACTAAATGAATGGGGGGAGGGGATAGATTTTCAATGTTTATATCAGAAAGCAGAATCTCAGAATGTTCTACAGACAACTACTTCACAGAACAAAAAAGAAAGAAGAGGCCTTGTTTCCTCAGCCCGTTAGAGGCCCAAGCTCAGGGAGATCCTCCACATGGCTCAGGAGCTCATGGAAGAACACAGGGTCCTCAGACAGCACGGAGAGTAGCATGATGCCCTCTTGACATGGCCAGCCCAGCCCCTCATTTTATCCATAACACTGCAGCTCTGTAACCACTGTCTTTCCAGCAGCAAAATCTGGGTCACAGGACTTGGAGTTCTAGCAGTCACTTGTGTCTAATAAATAACTCCCATTGATTTTCCAGCCCAGGATCTCACCACTCCTTCCCCATCAGCAGCTCTGATTGCTGACACCAAGGTGGCAGGGTTGGAAAATCACTCACACATTATTGGTGCTCTTCTTCCCCTATCCTCACCCAAGGTGCATATAAACCCTGAATAGCCTGCGGCCTAAAAATGTGATCCTCTACATCATTAACTTAGAAGCTGAGTGGGCACAACCATTGTGCTGTCTGCTACCCTCATCCCAGTCACTGCTGCTGCTGTAAGAGCCCCAAGCTAAGAACATGGACAAACTGCTGTTTGGGGTTTCTGTCCTTACCAGCCTTCTGGAAGCCATTGCTCAGACAACTAGGGAGGTCAAGGGTATACGACTATGTGGAGTAGGATAGGTAGGGGTGTCAGGGACAGATGGTAGGAAGAAAAGACAAGAGATTACCGAATATAAAATTGAATTTGTGATTTTTTTCCTGTTCACATTTCAGGTGAAGATTATTATATCATTTTTTTTCTCTCACAGACATGATTGGGAAGGTGTTTATTTTTCCTAAAGAATCGAATAGTGCTCATGTGAGCTTGATCACACAGCCGGAGAAACCTCTGCAGAACTTTACTGCATGTCTTCATGCTTACACTGACCTCTCCCGTGGCTACAGCCTCTTCTCCTACAGCATCCACACCAAGAGCAAAGAGATGGTCATTTTTAAGTCTCAAATTGGGGAGTACAATCTTATCATTGGAGGTGACAAGGTTGTCTTCAAGGTCTATGAGAATTTCCCCATCCTGGTGCACATCTGTGCCAACTGGGAGTCCCCCTCAGCCATTGCCGAGTTCTGGGTCAATGAGAAGCCGTAGGTGAGGATGCAGCTAAGGCAGGGTTTCTCTGTGGGAGCTCACCCCAAGATTGTCCTGGGGCAGCAGCAGTATTCCTACGGAGGCAAGTTTGGTAAGAGCCAGTCCACTGTGGGAGAGATTGGAGATGGGTACATGTGGGACTCTGCTGCCCCCAGAAGAAATCTGGTTTGTGTATCAAGGTATCTACATCAAACCCAATATTCTGGATTGGTGGGCATTGAACTATACAATGCAAGGTTATGTGGCCACCCAGCCCCATAAATAGAGTTGAAGTTCTTCTTCAACAGGACAAAGTTACTGGGAAGGAAATCCGCAACATGCAAGACCAGCGCTGAAGACAATTCTGCTTCATGCCTTATGGCTATTTATCTGTTTTCTCTGAATTTCCTATCTGTTGAACTGCTTAATTTACAATAAAAGTACAATGCCTCCTAGCATTTGTTTAGTATTTTTTTCATGGCCCCAAATGGGAAGTCACATTTTTAAGTGCGGCCATTATTCAAAAAATGGGGAACAACCAGGATATAATGAAAAAAAGAAAATTTGGAATAAGAAGGAAAAAGTAAAAGGTTTAACACTTAATTAGTACTAGAAACTTTCAGACTTTTCATTTAATGAAGTTTATTCCTATTTTACTCACAAATGACAATTACTTAATTAATCACAATTGTTGGATTGTGGAATTCAATTGAAGGATACCACATTGGATTTCCAGGTCACAGCTAATAGAAATAGAAAGTTAGAACAGTTCTGGGATTGCTCTACCCATGAAGAGCTCTTGCTCCTTTCCTTATGGCACATCCCTAGACCTGTTCCAGTAAAACACATGCATGTAAACAAGAGCAGCAGGACTATCGGCACCATGTGGGCCAAGGTGAATCTTCCTCATAGCCAGTAGCCCCAGAAGCACTGTATATAATTAAAGATCATACAATGTCCCACAGTCATCAAGAAAATATGTTCTGAACAGTACTCATGTCACCTTTGCTTAAAATCCACAAAAGGTTCCCAGACACTTACATAATAGAGTTGTCATTTGAGACTGCCTGCAAAGGTTTCCTAAATTCTAAGGAAGAGCTGCTGCATGTATTTCTTACAAGTCCCATTAATTGGTAAGAGAATGGTAAGTAGATGAGAATAGGCAGGTGTTTTGTTGATATGAGAAATGTTTTACTTTCCTCTGCCATCTCCTGACTTAACCACAAATTTTCTGTTTATAATACATGTATTAATCTGTTTTCACACTGCTATAAAGACACTACCTGAGACTGAGTAATTTATACAGAAAATAGGTTTAATTGGTTTACGGTTCCACATGGCTAGGGAGGCCTCAGGAAACTTACAATCGTGGCAGAAGGTGAAGGGGAAGCAAGGCACATCTTACATGGTGTTGAGAGAGTAAGCAAGCAAAGGGGAGGTGCTACACTGTAAAACCATCAACTCTCATAAGAACTCACTCACTGTCACAAGAACAGCATGAGGGAAATGGCCCCCCGATCCAATCACCTCCCACCAGGAATCTCCCTCAATATGTGGGAATTACAATTTGAGATGAAATTTGGCTGGGGACACAGAACCAAATCATATCAATACATTTTTTCATAATTTTGTATTTTTCATACTATAAGGAACAAACAAAACCCTACCTTTTCTATTTGATGAATATAATGACAATAATCTTTTGCCAGCATTAATTTAATGCATTTTAGTTTTTCCTTTAAAACATCTCTCCCATGCAGCCTTTCATCCCTAGGACTCAGGTATGTGACATATTATTCCCAGGTGGGCATAATTTAGTAAGACAAGAAAGTATTTAAGTGTGAGTGTGAGATCTCCACATGTGGGGAAGTGTGGAAAAGTCCACATGTGGGAAAGTCTATAAAATCTATTCTGGTGCAGCTACAAGCTGGTGGTGCCTCTGTCAGGCAAGATCCCTGAGTGATGGTATATAGCAGAGCACCCCACAGTGCACAGTGTACTGTGGATATGTCCTACATTATATTAAGCCACTGAGAGTCTGGCTTCTATTTGTTGCTGAAACATAGCCCAGTCCAATGTAAGATACCTACTGAATGATAGATAAGGGAAAAAGAAGGAAATAAATCACAGCATAATTTGTTCCTTCTCTCTTAAGTGTTGCGTGAAGGAAAAGGCAGACTGAAGAGAAATGGAGTCAATTACATTTGTGTGTCCTGATCCCGCCTATCTGGGCTGCCTATATAATCCAGGAATCATCCCATCAAAGTGAATGTGGTGGTTCAACTCGGTTTAGGAGAGGGTCCTAGAAATCTAGCTTAACTTGTGATCTCTGTTTCCGAATGGGAAATCTGTTTCCTCAGACCCTGAGAGAAGGTCAGAAAGCAGGTGGTATGAAAGTCAATAGGGCTTCAACCGGGCGTGGTGGCTCACGCCTGTAATCTCAGCACTTTGGGAGGCTGAGGTGGGTGGATCATGAGGTCAGGAGATTGAGACCATCCTGGCTAACACGGTGAAACCCCATCTCTACTAAAAATATAAAAACTAGCCGGGCATGGTGGCAGGCACCTGTAGTCCCAGCTACTCGGGAGACCGAGGCAGGAGAATGGCGTGAACCCGGGAGGCGGAGCTTGTAGTGGGCCGAGATCGCGCCACCGCGCTCCAGCCTGGGTGACAGAGTGAGACTCGGTCTCTAAAAACAAAAGAGAGAAAGTTAGTAGGGCTTCTATGAGACCCACATGGGAAAAATAACATTCCCTTTTCTGTACCCAGTCACCATCTTTGGGAAGTGCAGGGAAGAGCATGGAAATTGGAGACATTGATCAATTATTTCAGAAGACTGCCATCTAAAGTGATGACTTAAATTATCAGTCCAGGCACCCCCCACCACCACACTGCCTACTGAGTAATGGTTCATGAAGAAGACCAGAGAGTTACCATGTGAATAAAATACTCAGCCTTTTATTCATGTGAATAAAATACTCACTACACAGATAGACCCATTGGGAACTTGTGGAAATGAGACTCCTCTCCTGTGAAACATGGAGAAGTTCTGAGGACTGGCTTATAGAAATTTGATACCACATAACCACTTTATTCCTTCATTCACTTGTCTAATAAGCTAATATTTTTTTCACATATACTATGTGCCAGACCCTGTGCTAAGCACAAGAGATACAGGACAGAGCAAAACAGATGGAATCTCTGCCCAAGGAGTTTTGTCAATGGAACAAATTTCTCCAACTCAACAATTAACTAATGTTGTAAACACTGGCTCCTGAATATTGACATTTCTCCAACTTCTAATTAATGCTGTACCTTTCCTCCCCATCTCTTCTTCAGGAGAAGAAATAAAACTTTTTCAAAAGTATTAATTCCCATTCGTAATGTCTATAAGTTACAATAGTCAGTTAGTCATGTTAACTGAATTGGAACTCTGGTAACCTTCCCTTGGTATCTTTTGTAACTGTCAGATACATTGGCAGTGGTAGCAAAGGAGGAAAAAAATCCCAACTTGGGAAACACTTGTGCCATTCATAACCCACCAGGGAAAAAAATTTTTATCTGCGCAGTACAGAGGCTTAGAAACATAACTGAAAAAAGAAACCAGAGTTAGAGATCATGATCAGTTCTGACCCTTCCAGTTGTCATAGGGCCAACGAATCCCTGGGGAACAATGGATATATCGGTGTCCTAGGATAAATGCCCAGTGGGCAGAACAGTCACTAACATCAATGTCTCTCTTTTGATCTTCTACCATATTCATGGGTAAGTCTACTACCTATGGTGGGGATGGGGCAAGGAGTCTACAGTAAACTCTTCCCAAGTAATTTACTAAGGAATTTTCCAAAAAAAAAAGCACATGATATGGTTTGGCTAATACAGCACATGTAGTAATGCTCTGCTCCATACCATTATAGCCCACAATTTACTTAGGGCAATTCAGTGTAGATCCTTGAGATTACAGTAAATAATAGTCTACTTAACTCTACAATAAAATTTAGCTTCAGATTGAGTTGAGATGACAAAAAGTGAAAGATTTGACCTAGAAGTGTTCATTGCTAGTTCCTTTTGAAGTATGAGACTGAACTTTTCGGGTGACCCAAAGAGATGCCCCAATGCTGATGTGAAAAGAGGAACAAGACATGGATCACTTTGACTTGATATAGATAATAGCTCTTTGGATTATAAATTAGCTTCATTTGGGCTTCAGAGTTTTCCATTATCCTCCATGACTAAGCATCATCATAAGTTGCACTACATAAATGTAATACTATTTTAGCAGTCAAAATGGTTAAATACCAGCAATTTCATTTGTGTGTTCCAACCTAATAGATACACAGAGAAACAACCTCACAGTTGGGATAGTACGGTGTTTTCTATCTGGAATAACACAACTGTAGGAGTCAGGGTTGACTGGAGTATTGCCGCTGATATACTGCATGAGGCCTGGTGGCTCCAAAGGGCCCATTCAGCTATGTCTCTAGGAGATAAATGACCTCCAGTGGAAACAAAAATGTGCACAGTGATGTATTCCTTCAGTGCAACCTCTTGGTACCATCTCCCCACCTCACAAGCATGGACAGACAGATGAAAGAGTAGATAGAGAAAGAGAGGGAGAAGGAACAGAGGAAAGAGAAGAAAGAAAAGGAAGGGGTAGATAGGTAGACAAAACAAGTTGTAGCCATTCAGAATGCTTTCAACTGCCAATACTCCAACTCCTTTGAGACAAACAGTGGCTTAAACTAACAAAGATACATCTTTTTATGTGTATCATACCAAGAGGTTCAAAGCAAGTGGTCCAGAGTGGTGCATTTTTAATGTCTCCTTCCAGATCATGTTGATTCTAACAATGTAGGTCACAAAATGGCTTCAGCAGTTCCAGACATCACATTCACTTTCAAGGTAAGAAGAAAGAGAAAGAGGCAAGAAACAGAAATATCCATCCTATTTTTTAGAAAAGCCAAAGTTTTCTGGAAGCCGTCTACCCCATCTCACTCCATGCGGAAATCTGCTGTCTCATTGGCTGAACCTATGTTACCTGCAAGATGCTGAATTAGTGGGTATGCAGTGCCAGCAAGGTTATGGCAATGTTGTTTTTCTGAAGCAGCATTCCAGCATCTACAGACTAGCTTCACAGGTTTCAAGAGGCTGTTGTGGTAGTAGTGGTGGGAAAAACAAAACAAAACAAATCTGTGATCCAGTGTCTGGCCACTAGCTACAATGCTGCCGACAGGCATTGGCCCCAGCATCAGTGGCTTTCTGAACCCTGGATCACTACTGCAGTGGGGAGTTTGTGAATGCTGCAGGCCTGGGAGTGACCTCCTGATCCCTCACCTTCCTGACTTTTGCAGAGACAGAAGCACCCCTGGTGGGTTACTTCAATAACCTTGTTCTGAGAGTCATTCCTAAACACACAGCTTAGTGCCTGCTTCTACAGTCCTTCCTGATTTTGTAAACACTTAATTACATCGTTTCAACATCTTTTTGTTTACAATAGCTTGCATGGTTTATGCTTCCTGCAACAGGACTCTAACTGAGGCACAAGCCTACTTACTGTTTTGCCACAGGTAGTGAAGTGAAAAGCAGGCTCTGCAGGCCTCAGTCTCTGCCCAGGCCTGTCAAGAAGAAACTAACAAGAACTAATTTCCTCGGCCTCCCAGAGTCTCCCTAAAAGAACACATATTTACCTTCCAGGCACAGTCTTAATCACAAAGACCTGAATCTTTGTAAATGTCCATGGTTCTGACATTATTTCTTTCTTGAACAAATGACACTTCGTTTGCATCCTCAGATTTTGGTTTCCGGTTCTCTTTATTTTTCTTTTTTTTTTTTAATTGTATAAAATGACCTTAGGACTGACATACTGATACATGAATACATCGCAGGATATTCAGTCTCCAGCATTTATGATCATTTTTGGAAGCTCTTTCTCTAAAGAACAACTTGTTTGAAATTTATTAATGAATTTCTCCTCTCACAGAGTCACCTTTAGGGAATAGAGATTGTGGAGATGGAGAGTTGTACAAAGATCTTTGCTGCAACTGTGAGTTGCCTGGGGTCAGTTGTGGCTGGGCCATGACAAGGACCTGACCTGAATGAACCTCACAACCACCAGAATATAAGTTGTCCAGAGTGAGGGGATGTGTGTACTCACCACTATGTGCTCAGCACCTAGAACAGTGCCTGACACATAGTGGGTGTGCAATAAATATCTGTTGAAAGGATATATAGTGATACCTCAGAGTCCACACTTCACTAAGCCTGCAACATCGTTTAGTCACCAAGGCAAAGTCATTGGAAAGGATACTATCCTCACTTCCCTGTCTCTATGCTGCCTTTCTTCATCCTCTTACTTAATGTATATCAAGTACTAGATTCCCTAGATTCCCTCTGAATAATAATACAAGAACTGAAGAAAGAAAACATGAGGCCTACTCGGGGCTCTTAGGGACTCATTTCCTGGTTCTAGGGTTCACTACTCCCAGGGCCAGTCTCTAGCCTTGGTGAAAAGCCTTAAATCCCACTCCTAAATAGTATTGTATTGCTCTTCTACCCCAAAGAGAGGCACATTAAGGGATGGATTACCCAGTCAAATTGATCTGATTGCCAACTCTAACAGGTAAATAGCACTAAAATGTAATGAGATGGGTGAAACTATAATATTTAAGAAATTAGATTGGAGTAAATATTTTGGAAATCAACAGAGGGATGTGTGTGTGTGTGTGTGTCTGTGTGTGTGTGAGAGAGAGAAAAGGTGTGATGTGTACTAAAATAAGACACCCAGGGAATATGCTTAAGTCATCATAGATATATTTTAAATAGCTGGATTACATAGTTTAAAATACAAACATTTATTATCTCACACAGTGTCTGAGAGTCTGAGAGTCAGGAATCCAGGAGCAGCTGAGCTATGTGGTTCTGTCCAGGGTATCTCATGAGGCTGCAAACATGTCAGCCAGCATGCAGTCATCTCAAGGCCAGCACTAGTGGATCCACTTGAAGATAGCCCACTGACAGCTAATGACAGACAGCTACATTTCCTACTAGATTTTGGCAGAAAGCTTCAGTTTCTCACCAGTTCCTGGGTGTCCTCATCTGAGTGATCCAAGAGCAAGTGAGATTGCAAGCAAGAAGCTGCAGTGCTTTTTATGACCCCATTTCTGAAATCACGTTTTCTTTTTTTTTTTTTTTTTTTTTTTTTTCATCAGAAGTGACTCACTAAGTCCAGTTTACACTCAAATAGAAGGGGAAGCTCCATCTCCTGAAGGGAAGAGTATCAAATAATTTGTGGACATTTGAAACCACTGTGCTCTCCAAAGGACGGTGGATCTGGTTAAGTACATGATGTTTGCTAAATTCACTATGCAATTTTAGGACGAAATGCTCAGCATATTGAAAGGTGTTCCCTCTTCTGTCCTCCCCAACAGTACCTAAGTTTTCTTCTAAATAACTATTTGACAACTATTTAAAGAATACTTCCCAGATTGTGAAAGAAAACATATAAAGAATAAAGGATACGGCAATTGGACAGTTTAAGCCCCCTCTGGCCTTCCCGTCTTATATAAGGGGAAGAGAAAAAAATAAAAAGGACTCTGGCCCACTTGAAAAAACCAAAAGTAAAAAATAAAAGCTCCAGCCTGGCCAACATGGCAAAACCCCGTCTCCATTAAAAATACAAAAATTATCTGGGCATGATGGTATATGCCTGTAATCCCAGCTGCTCAGGAGGCTGAAGCAGGTGAATCGCTTGAACGCAGGAGGCAGAGGTTGCAGTGAGCCAAGAATGCACCACTGCACTCCAGCCTGGGCAGCAGAGCGAGACTTCATCTCAAAGAAAAAAAGCAAAACAGATTTAATCATAAGATGATTGGGCACTTATCCTCTCCAATACCTTACCACCACATCAACAGAGCTCCAGCATAACAGTGGATTACAAATGATAGAGTAGCAATGTATCCAGAATTGGCTCCTTCCAGTGGGTTCTTGGTCCCCCTGACTTCAAGAATGAAGTCACGACCCTCGCGGTGAGTATTACAGTTCTTAAAGATGGTGTGTCTGGAGTTTGTTCCTTCTGATGTTCAGATGTGTCAGATGAGTCCGGAGTTTCTTCCTTCTGGTGGGTTGGTAGTCTCGCTCACTTCAGGAGTGAAGCCACAGAGCTTTTCAGTGAGTGTTACAGCTCTTAAAGGTGGTGCGTCCTGAGTAGTTCTTTCCTCCTGGTGGGTTCGTGGTCTCCCTGGCTTCAGCTGCAGACCTTGGCAGTGAGTGTTACAGCTCATACAGGTAGTGCAGACCCAAAGAGTGAGCAGCAGCAAGATTTATTGCAAAGAGCAGAGCAAAAGAACAAAGTTTCCGTGGCGTGGAAGAGGACCCCGGCTGATTGCTCCCCTTGGTGTGGGTGGCCAGCTTTTATTCCCTTATTTGTCCCCACGCACATCCTGCTGATTGGTCCATTTTACAGAGCACTGATTGGTCCATTTTTACAGAGTGCTGATTGGTGTGTTTACAAACCTTTAGCTAGACACAGAAGGCTGAGTGGTGCGTTTACAATCCTTTAGCTAGACAGAAAAGTTCTCCAAGTCCCCACCTGACCCAAAAGCCCAGCCAGCTTCACCTCTCAGCAAGATACGGATTCTACTTAAGAAGGAGTCTCTAGAAACATGCAAGGAAAACAGGCAGGCAAAAATGAGAACAGTAGAGGAACTTGACAACTACAGCTACAGTAAACAGTAAACACGGCTTCACTCTTCTTAGCCAGATAAATGCATCTAAAACCTCATGCTAAAGACTATTTACCTCAGTTCTTATTGCCTAATACATCATGTACAAATTATACATCCTGAAAAGCAGGAGGAAAAGTCTGAAGAGACAAGTAAGCATCAAAACCACATACAGATAGAGCATAGATCTTGGAATGATTAGAAGCCTAGGAATTTAAAATAACTATGATTAATATGCTAAGATTTCTAATGAAAAAAGCTTGTGGATTCTTTCCTTGACCATACCCAGTCTACTGACAAATCCATCAAAGGTATTCTTAATTTCTGTTATAAACTTTTTATTTCTAACATTTTCTTTTGGTTCTTTTCTAGTTTCCATTGCTCTGCTTACATTACTCATCTGTTTCTGCATATTGTCCATTTTTCCCATGACAACATCTAGCATATTTTGTAGTTGGTTTTAAGGAAATTGCCTAACAAGAGAGGGCCAAAATACATGAGGCAAAAACTGACAGAAATAGGAGAAACTGATAAACTCACTATTATCATCACAGTCTTCAACACCACCCCACACCATCAGTAATTGACAGATCCAGCCAGCAGAAAATTAGAGAAGATATAGTTGAACTGAATAGCAACAGAATTTAATTGACATTATGGAATCCACTGTTCAACAACAGTGGAATACACATTCTTCTCAAGGTCACATGGAACTTTTATCACAATAGATCACATTCTGGGCCATGAAACACAACTTAACAAAATAATAAACATCACACAAAGCATGCTCTCATACCCCAATAAATACTATTAAACTGTTTTTTAAAAACCAGAAAGATAACAGGAATGTTCCAAAATATGCAGATTAAACGATACATTTCTAAATAAAATGTAAGTCATAGAAGACATTTCAGAAGAAATTTTAAAATTCTTGTACTAAATAAAATACAACTTATCAAAATTTGTGAAATGCAGAAAAAGCAGTGCTCAGAGGGAAATTTGTAGTATTGAATGCACATATTAGCAAAGAAGAAAAGAAATAATAAAAATTAAAGCAGATATCAATGAATTAAAAGCAAGAAAAAAGTTGAAAGAGAAAATCATTGAAATTAAAAGCCAGTTCTTTGAAAAAATTAATAAAATTGATAAGCCTCTAGCCAGGCTAACCAAGAAAAAAAAAAGAAGGAAGTCACAAACTGCTACCATCAGAAATTACTACCAATCCTATGGATATTAAAAGGATAATAAATTAGAATAATATAAATGTCTCTATGCTCTCAAATTTGCTTCTTATTTAGAAGAAACGGAAAAATTATTTGAAAGACATAATCTACCAAAACTCTCACACAGAGAAATATATCATCTGAATAGCTCAACATCTATTAAAGAAATTAAATTGATAATTAGTAATCCTCCAAAATAAAACAAAGGGCCAGATGGTTTCACTGGTGAATTTAAGAAACAAATATTTAAGAAAGAAAGTATATTAATTATCCATAATCTCTCTCAGAAAATAGGAGTGGGAACAACCAACTTGAAAAAAATCATCGTTTTCAAAATCCACAGATACTTGATAAGGAACTAGATGCCTTTCTCCTAAGATTGGGAAGATGTCCTCTCTTATTATTCCTATTAACATTGTATCAAAAGTCTTAATACAATAAAAGAAGGAATTAAAAGGTACATACACTGGAAAGAAGAACCAAAAAGGTATTTGTTAGCAGATGACATGATTATCTATTGTTGACTGGGAAAAAATAAAAAGTCCTCCTGGAACTAATAAGCAATTATAGCAAGTCTGCAAGATAATGAACAAAAGTGTGCTGTTGGTTAATATACAAAAGTCACTTGCTTTCCTGCATACCAGCAATGAACAATTGGAATTTGAAATTAGAAACACATCATTTACATTAGTACCAAAAAATTGAAATACTTTGGTATAAATTAACAAAATATGTGCAAGATCTATATGAGGAAAATTATAAAATTGATTTTAAAAATCAAAGGCCTGGCAGTAGGCA
>NW_016827868.1:58662-96544 GCF_001698545.2 Rhinopithecus bieti
TTTTTTTTTTTTTTTTTTTAGCAACTTTTTTTTAAACAAAACTGATAGGTAAAGGAGAGGAATATAAATAATAAAGATAACTAACATTGTAAAAATATTTACTGTGTGCTAGCCACTGTACTAGATCCTTCATGCAAAATTAATGCATTTAAATACCACAGAAACCCAGTGAGGTAGGTACTGTCATCATTCCCATTATCTCAGATGGGTACCTAAGACACTGGGAGGTAACTTGTAGAGTTCTGTCGGAAAGAGGCAGACAGGATTGGGAGGGAGCCAGCGTCTGGGGTAGGAGTCCATGATCTTTCTCTCTACACTATACTTCCTAGACTGCGAATATGAAACTTAATCTCTTGTGTCCAGAAACAATCAATTTTTTTGCCCCATTACCAAACAAACTCTTCTCTCTTGAAACTTGCTCCATGCCATTTTTTCCTCCCCGCAACACCCATCTTTTTCATCATAAGTCCCAGAAGTCTCTCCTGCTTTCTTCAAGAGCTACATCATCTTGGGGTTAGAATCTTCCTTATGCATACCTCTGTTGGACTCACTCACTGAAACACACATAAGACAGGGTCCTGAGGACACAGAGTACATGGAATCCTCAAACTGTAAACACAGAACAACATTCTTAGGATGTTTACTCCTACAACTATGGGCCCATGCAAATGGATGTCCAAAGGAGGGAGGCACAAGCTGGGTGGACCTCAGCAGTGCCAAATGCCAGTTGAATTTTAAGTGTGATTGTGCGGCCATCCCTTTATTTATTTATCCCATCTCCAGCCCTCCATCGCATTTCCCACAGATCTGCTTCAATCTTCCTATTTTCTTTATCTTCAAGCTTCCATCTCACTCAGCAATCTTGGCAGACAATCTCCTTTTGAGTTTCCAAAAGGTCAATTTGTCTAAGTTGGGTTTTCAATGTCTCTTCTCTCCTTTTACTGAAAAAGCTCTGTCTCTCTCTCTCTCTCTACCTCACTCATTTCTAAGAACAACTGTCCCTCCTCCTGACAAAAACATTAATCTGCCCATATGACCATCAGAAACATTTAAGAACAAGATGATTTTTAGCTTCCAGAAGTGCTTCCAAATGAGACAGTAACAACCACAGAAGTTTTAAAAAATAAAACTAAGGAAGAAAATGTTACTTCATATGGTAGATGTGTTTAATAAAATTTCTCTAAACATTAATTTTAAGAATAAGATCATTATGGACCTACTTAAAACTCAGTACAGAAAACTCAGTTGTGCTCTAAAAATGATAGGATTCTATGGCAGAAATGGCTGGCTAGCCCTCCACCAATGATTTGTGCTCCCACTCACAGCCAGAATATAGCACGGTTGTTGAGACACAGTTAACCAGTCCAGAACCACATTTCCCAGCTCTTTTGCCTCTACACCTGGCCACAGGGATAGTTCTTGCCATAGTAATGCATGCGGAAGTGGCATGTACCACTTCCAGCCCATCATGGTAAAGAAGCAGGTGAGGTTTTTTCATTGTACTTCTCCTGTTGTCACCTGGAGGTAGAACATCCATCACAGGACTTCTTTTCTTAGAAGCCCTAAGAAAAGCAGAGCCATATGATATAGGGTCCTTGAATTGAGAATTAGAGGAGAACTTCTTGCCAATCAGGAGCATGTAGTTATATTTCACATGAGCCAGAAATAATATTTAATTACTTAAATATTGTTTCTTAATTATTAAATATTATTTCTTAATTAATTTTAATATTAAGGATTAATATTAAGCCATAAGATTTTGTAGTAAGTTACCACAACAAGTATTACCCTTACCTAATATGAGTGTTGTCTATTCTCAACTTTTTAAGTCTTGCTTCTTTCTTTACTTCTTGCAAAGCAAAACTCAAAGATGCCTAAAACAGAGACTTTTTACACAAAGTAAGTGATCAATAAATGTGTTAAGATAACATTGATTTTTTTGGAGTTCTGAATCCTATTGCTTCTTTAAAACCTTTTTTTTAATTTAAAGATATATCCAACTGAAACATATGGAAATGAATGACACACCTATGAAAAGTGCTCATTCCCCCCCCTCACACTAAAGAAAAGAAAGAAAAAATACATTTACTTTGAAAAGCACTGCTCTTCTTCCCTTCTTCCTCTTCCCATACCACCAGATCTGCTTAAGCTTCTGCCATGAGACTCTGCCTTTGGGAAAGTCATGGTGGTTATCTCTTAAGGAAACTTCTGCTTCTTAAATCATCTAAAATGTCTTGCTATTTTTATTAACAAACATTTCAACTTAAGTTTCACTTTTTCAGAGAGGCTGTTTCTTACCACCCATTGATCACCTGGTTGCCCAAAACAGAAACCTGAGATTTACCATCCCTGCCCTTCACTTACAGGTTTTGACAAAGGAAGTGGAATGCGAAGGTTACAAAAGTGTGAGTGGTCATGGTATGTCCTAGAAACAAGCACTTGAGCAAAGAATGTATGAGATAATTTGGGGTGGATTGAAATCTTGTACGTTGTAATATAGCCTCCTATTTAGTGCCTTTGACTTATCTTATTCCTGTCACAGTTGTTTATTTTATGTGTACTTCTCATCACTTCTCTCCTCTAAAATCCTTCAAAAATATGCTCACAGCAACAAGAATAAAATCCAAAGTGTCCATATACTTTAAAATATTCTATAATTTCTGCATTTTCTAAACAGAGCTGAACACAACTGGCTTGCACATTGGCTTCCTGAACTCTCTAGCTGTCTGCAATGCTCCTTTTTTCCTTGTCACAAAGCAGACTTTACTCATCTTTTCAGATCCCAATCAAATGTTGCCTCCTGCACAAAGCCCACCTGTAGCCAACTCTCCACTTTCATAGTGACAGTTAGGATCCTTCATTAACTGTGTTTGCAGATTCCTGTAATGTAACCTTTACTGCTCCTATTATGCTGCCATGTGAGAGAGAGTAATTACATTGTTACTGTCCCAGAACCGACTAAGTAGGACTCATCTCTGCATCCTTAGTGGTGGCTGCAGTACTTGATACTTGAAGAGTGGCTAGATGTATTTATTGAAAGAAATTATTATGGTAAAAAGGATATTAGCCAAATCACAAAATGAAAACACAAAAACTCTGGGAATAGTAACATGAGGAGCTCAGCAAAAACCTTGTTTTGAACAGACATCTTTTCAACGGGTCAGAATTATCGAAGCAATCATTTATGAAGTCTCTGGAGATTGACTGAAAGGCTTATAATGCCTACCACCCTACCACAATCACCTACCTAGTTGTGCACCTACCCCAACGTCTGCACTTTTTTTACATGTTAGTTGCTCTCTTCAGACCCTGCGCTTCTTAAAGGTAAAGGTCATATCTGGCTTAGGCAAGTGACTGGTACCTTATCAATACTCGGCATTTATATTTTGATTGAAAATATGACAACATTTTCTATTGGAAAAAAAGATGTGTTTTAAAACTGGAAATAATATCATAATAAGAACAAAAATATTAAAGGTATTTGCAAAGTTCTATGAAAGAAGAGATGAAAAAGCAATCAATCTTGTTTGGATGGAGTAGAAGAGAAGAGAGTAGAGTAGCCAGTCATGATGATTATGATAATGGTGGTGGACCCTACCATTATCACCACTGATGGAGCCCAGCTTCTTCAAATACATTCTCTATCATTCTCTCCTCTAGTCCCACCTCTCTATCTCATAGCACTCCTTATCATTTCTCATACATTCCAGGATTTGGCATAAGCTTTTGTGCTGTTTTATGATAATTTTAAGATATATTTATATGTGTATTCATGTAGACATATAATGTTGCAATACAAAACCTCTCACTGTAATTTTTTACCAAAATAGTTTTGTAAAACTCTATTCTATAGATTTTTGTCTTGGGTAGATCAGAGACTTCTTTGAAAATCTGGTGAAAAAATACATTTGCAATATTTTGCACACAATTTCAGGGAGTTTACAAACCCGCTGAAATTCATTCAAGAACCCCCTAGGGACCTAGGGACTTCAGCTTCAGAATCACCCCTGAAGGCACAAAATGTGCTGATTATCACTGAGGCATTGATTTCACCTATTAACATACACAGTTCCATCAAATGAGAGAAAAGAGCACCCACTATACTTGGGACCCTCGACCTCCAGCAGTCTGTTGGAGGGACAGAAGATCACAAGTGACCAAAAATGTGCCTCAGGCCTGCTTCTGTGGTTACAAAAATATGTATAGCAAAAGTATAAGACAGAAAATGGAAAGACTTTACCTTGGGCTGAAGCAATACTGAGTCACTTATTCCCAAAATATAGTAGTGTATGAAATAGATCCCACCATACCTGGGCTTTGGGAGCATACCTTGTAGCCCTGTCTCACAGTGGATATACGTGATAATTTTCTTAATTACACACGCAACTACTCACCAAGGAAAAAGTGTAAGATATGAGCAGAGAAGAGCTCTTCAGAAGAAAATTCTACTGGGAAACACAAAATAAACGTTAAACCCCTTATCCCACTACCTCTCACCCACCCAGAAGAAGGGAAAAATAGTACTTGGAGTTTTAAATTATTAAAAATTGTGGTCCACACTTAGAAAAGAGCAACCAAAGCCACTTACCCAAAATAAGCCACCACCAATCAACAGTTACCATGCAGCCACTGTGGAATTAACAATTCCTGAAAGCCTTCAAGGAACAAGAAAATAAATGTTTAAGAAGAGGACATCCAGATGAAGGCACCATTCTTTGAGAAGAGCCACCCATCTGTTCTCTTTCTTCTTAGCTTCTGGGGCTGCAGCAATAATGTGGTTTTAAAAAGTCTTTGTTTCCTCCTACAGAAGTAAAGAGTACTTCACCTAAATACACACTATTTAAGTGGCCAGTGGGGACGAATTCATGGAAAAAAGGACCTCTCTTTGCTAAACTATTTATTTTTCAATCAGCACATGGCAAGGAAAGCCTTTTTGAAATGACAATTAAGGGTCATAAAGCTGAAATCATGGAGCTGCAGAAAGTCTCAGGTGGTCCCTGGGATTCTTTAACTGAAGTCACTGCTGCCATTATCATCAGTAGTTCTGCTCCACTCAAGGACAAAAGTCAACCACCAAATGGCCAGGTGAAGTGGGAGCTAGGAGGATTTTCAATCAACTCGCTCACACATAAGAATAAGTCATCAAAATGCTCCTGGAGTGCCACCCGCCTCTGCAGTAATGTGCACCCTGAGCAGAAATCCTAGATTCTGTCTTCTTTCTAGAAGTAGAAAAGCAGTCTAAGTGTTTGAACCAATTCACAACAGAGCTTTCTATTTGGTCTTCTTGTGAGATGCAAAATGTTTGTGAGCAGGAAAAACATTGCCCTGGACTAAAGGTCTCCTGACGAAATGAGTCAATCTGTTAAGAAATATTTCTGTCCACAGCTCTGTACATGGTATCCTTGGCCTCCAGGTACCTCAGAGTGTAAACAACAGTGTCCAAAGGCAGAATGAATGCTGACAATGTAGGCCTCTTATAGAAGACCTGTTTTCTATTGAGTTCATTAGCTTGTGCTTGAGGTAGGCAGTACAAGCACAGACATATGGAAAATGACCGTGATGAGGTAGAGGTTGGGGGGCACAGGTGGCAAAGACCTCAGATTAGGAAATTCTAAGCATGATGGAGGTAACAAGGTCGTCAATATAGAAAAGGCAAACCAAACCCATGGACACCTGCACACATGTGTGGTGAATAAAATACTGTTTATTTCATAGATAGTATTGTCAATGCAGGAGAGTTTCATGACAAGAAGGGTGTCAAACAAGAAGTGGTCTAAATAGCATATGTGCTCCTTTTGTACCTCTGTGACACTGTGGTTATTTAGACCACTGTCATGACCAGGCCAATGCAAAAGGCACCACATACCAACTGGGCACATACCCTCTTATTCACAAAGACTATGCACTCCAGGAATTCCCAGACAAATACACAGCAGTCAATGGTGGTCAATAAGACAAAGATCATTATTTATAATTCAAAGGATGAATGTTTGAGGGGATAAATACCCCATTTTCTATGATAAGCTTATTTCACAGTGGATGCCCATAAATATATACACCTACTATGTACCCATAAAAAAATTTTTTAATCTTAAATAAGTTTTTTTAAAAAAGAAAGAAAGAATCCAGAAATTTTTAAAAAGATGACAAAAAACAAGAAAATATCCTGGTTCTGAGCTATGAGACTAGAAAGTATTGCGGAATAGGGACTAGTGTATAAAGTCTCTGAACTAACCAGCATTCTCAGGAAAACATACATGACCAATGTGGGTGAGAGTCAAGATCATGGCATTCCCTGCTGAAGTTAAGATGTGGATGACATCACTCACAGAAGCTGGAGACAACCAAGCAAGGTGAACTTTGTCAGCTTCTGTGAGGTTCTTTCTTTGTATTTTGAAGTTTTAGGGATAACAATAAAATAGATCAACATAAGAAAACTCTTGTGCTGCCATGTTTCTGTCATGAGCAGAAAATGGCATAGTTGACAAGATGACAGGAGTAGTGCAAGACAGCTCTAGCCAAGACCTCTTGTAGTTGCACAAGCAAGGAATCTGCTTCTGCATCTTCAATGCATGTATTGTCTATCACTGTGGACTAGAAAATATAATCCTAGACATAGAGGAGGGAACTTTTAAACATACTCAAGATATAGAGTTACACTGAGTCCCTGCTATTATATTTTTCTTCTTTGCACATCTCCTCCCAGAAGACCCAGGTATTAAGAAGGGATTGTAAACAGCATGAAGATGGCTGTGGCCAGTGGGTGCCAGTGAATGGTAAATTTTATTTAAAAATTTATATTTAAAAAATGAATAAACACTAATCTCAGCAATGAAATCTGTATTTTAAAAAACTGTAAAAATGGGTTGTTCAAATAGAAGTGTGAGCGTGAAGGGATGTCAAGAAAGATAAAGACTAAGATAGAGATATGGTGACATTCCAGAGAGCAGCTTCAGGTGAATTCTGAACACAAAGTGAGATTTCAGTGAGGTAATATGGTCGAGGTGTCTCACTAAACCTAAAAGTAGAAGATTAAAAAAAAAAAAAAAAAAAACTTAGCAGAGATTTTCTTTTATAAATGAACCCTGAAATTAGGAACAGAGAAATGAGATCAAGAAAAGACTCCGGTGTATCAGCACGACCTGGAAAGTGACTGACCAATTTGTGAAGCTGCCAGAATTGCAAAGGGGAGGTAGGAGTTCACAGCAGCCTGCGCCTGGCATTTAGAGCCTGAAAGAGCTACTTTGGTAGAAAGGTCAGTTGTAATCTCAGGTGGACACTGATTTTTCTCTGTTGTTGGCTGAAATGTTATGAGGTGGGCAACAAAGACATGATAGCCACTCTGTCAAGAAGAGACAATCTATAAACTGTGTGGGAAATATACATTGAATCCGGAGTCTCCTGTGGAGAATCTTGTTTCTCTCCTTTTGTTCTTTGTCAGAATTACTGAACCTTAGGAAACAAACTTCCTTCCTCTTTCTCCCTCCATCATTCCCTGAAACTTGGCTTCTGACATGCTCACTTTATGAAAATTGCTCTTTCAAAGGTTACCAATGAAGTTTTTATTGCTAAATCCAGCACACATTCAACTTAGATCTCTCTGATGCATTTAATACCACTGGATACTGCTTCCTGGACACTTACACTGACTTGGTTTCCATGACACCACACACCATCCTCTCTGCCAAACATAATTTTTTGTCTCCCACGTCCCTCCCCACCTGCCATTCTTATCTTGTCTCTAACACCATGAATGTGAATGCTTCCTCAAGTCAGTGCTTGGCTCCCTGACCTTTTCTCTCTTCTCTCTTCCACCGAAAGACAAAACTCATTTTTGTTTCATTATCATTCATATGTTGATTCCTCTGAAACCTGTATATCTAATTCCAAGTGGCAGTCACATATTTCAAATTCTCCAAGACATTTCTTATATGTAGGTCATACTATCATTTCAAATTTAACAATTGAGGAACCAAGTTTACCACTTACCCTCCACCTCCTCCAAGTGAACATCCTCTCAATTGTCCTATCTGCACTGGCAGCGCCATGTTTTTCCACATCATTTGTAGTCAGAAATATGGTTCCATATTCTATATTTTTTCAATTCTCATCTTTGTCCTTTTTTGCCTTTACAATAAGACCCTGCCATCAGTCTAAGTTGTGTATCTTTGGTTTTATCCAACCACATATCAGAGTGATAATCAGTTACTCTTGATGCATGCATCCATTGCCTCTTTCCATCTAAATGCTCTCATATTCCCTCACAGCTAACAGAACACACAACAAATAATTTTTTACTGAACACAAATCTTGTTCTACCCTGTGTTCTACTCAGTCTCTTCCTATTCCCAAAGGTTACTGTGATTTAATGTCTTCTAACCATTGGTTACTGTGATTTAATGTCTTCTACAAACACCTAATGTCTCAGAAAGCATCTTTAAGGTGTTCTTTAATCCCTCAGGTGGTCTTCAGTTGTATCTCATACTGCTGCCTTGTTGAAGCTCCGAGTCAGATCCTCTTTCTGCTGCTGCCGATGCCTTCTTCCACTATGCTCTCTGAGGGCAAACTTTGTTGCATGGGCAATTAATGTAGCCAAGACAGCTCTGTTTGGGGCACACAGGTAGACCTGCTTCTCTTCAACACACTGTATCTTTTCTTCCCCACCCTCAACTCTTCCATAGCCATCCAGACAGGTGCCGCCACCTTGACCTGAACTTTCACTGGCAGGAAGGCACCCAAGAGGATCCAGCAACAGTGAGGATTGGCTCACTGTGAGAACCGCTCCCAGTTCTGAAGACCCAGGATTCATTTTCCAACATCCTGACATCAGAACTTTTCCTTTCTGCAATAGAAAGAATTCTCAGTTTCCGTTTTGACAACCCTTGAAGTGCAGGCTGTTCTCTTCCAAGGCCTGAGAAGCATATTCCAGGGAAGGAAACTAAACAACAGAATCAGACTCCACTTTTTCTCCATTTTCCAATTCTACTATAGATCCTACCTTCCAACCAAGCTTTTCTCTTCACAGTGTATGAATACAACATTTTTATATTCAACTACAAACCCTGGCACTTGGCCTCAACAGCTATGTAAAGCCCTTATCTCCAAGCTCTCTCACCATGAGTCTAAGGCTGTGTCACTTATCCCCAAGACCTGTTCACTGGACTCATTTCCCATTAGAGAAGACTCTCATCTACATTAATTTGCAAACCATTTTTTGTTAAAGAGAATGATTATTTATTTATGAAGAAAACTAAAAGCATCTGGTGAGCCCTGTGTTCTCCGAGTTTTATGGCACTTATTAATTAACATCTGGAAATGTTAGGGAATTGCATAGTCCCTGGTTTCTCAAGAAAGGTTACCTTCCTGCTCCTACTTCCAGCATTACCTGGTCATATTACTCAATTGTATTCTACTTTTTGTTGCTAATAAACTGTTTCTTATAAAGAAAAAATCCTCACTCAAAGTTGAGTCCTTTGATTCCACAGTATGTAATAGTTTATTTTCATGTGTAAGAAAAATTGTTAGATAAAATCAATGATCTAAATATAAATAAGTCCTAATACCCAGATTCAACCTAGAAGGGATCAGAGATAAACACAATAATAGGTATAATATGAGACAGATAGTGGTAACAGCCATAAAGACTCTAAAATAATGTTAATAATAACCATTCAGATACTGTTCCATGTACTTTATGTGTATCATAGTATCTCATTTATCATTAGAGAAACACTATGAGGTAGATAGTTTTATCTTCATTTCGCAGAGAAGGAAACTAAAGTTCAGAGGGGTTTAGTGACCTGCAGAATAGTCAGCCACTAGTAAATGGCAACATTGGAATTCTATCCCAAAGTCTTTTATCTTAACCATATGGGAAGTACAAAAGAGGGAAAATAACGTATAGTTGGGACATTAGAAAAGTTTTCATGAAGCAGATTGTTTTCTATTTTTCATATTTTTTGTATAAATTCAAGGCATACAAGTTTAGTTTTATTACATAGACAGCAATAACATAGTGGTGAAGTCTGGGCTTTTAGTATAACCATCACCTAAATAAGCTTGAGATTAATGTTGAAAAATGGCTGGAATTCCAAGAAACAGAAAAAAATAAGAGAGAAATTCACGACAGAATGAAGGCAATGAATAGAAGTAATGAAATCAGAAAATCTAGGAATGTATAAAGAACAACATTTAGAGGGGCTTGACTGGAGAATAGGATTAGATTCTGAGATACAGCCAGGTTAAAGCCAGATTGCAAATGGCATCGGCTTCCAAGCAAATTATCTTTATCGAATTCAGGAGTCAACAGATGCATAATCCCAACTTTTTCACTAACCCATACTGTGCAACAGGCCAGATAAGGCTTCACAACCTGGGCTTCCATTTAGAGAAAAAAGTAGAGAATGGAAACTCCCCAGGGATAAGAATAGGAAGGATACTTTGAACAATGATAAAGAAAGTGTATTCTTGGTGGCAGTGATTGTGTCATTGAAAAGGCTGATTAGGTCTGGGGTGAGCTAAGAGAAGAGAGAGTGAATAAGAAGCTGAACAATAGAATGAGAAACAAGACGCCATATAATTTAGGGATGAGAGAGAAAGAAATAATGTGGCTAGAAAGAGGAACATCAGTTTGATATCTCAGAGGCAGACAAGGTTTGAGTGATGGTTAATAAACTGTACAGAGAGAGAATGAAGTAGATGTAGAAAGAATGAAGATGGAGATCTCTGGGGTTGTGCAAGAGTCAGTGACCACTGAATCCCTAGCACCTAGTGTAGTACCTGAGAATTAGTGAATAAATGTGAGTATTAGTGGGGTCATCACCAAAGATGGATTAGATATACACTCAATGATCCAGGACTCAAAGAAGAGGAGAGAAAAACTTGGGGAGATGTTGACATCTCTGCAGGTAGTATGAAGTAACCAGAGAAACAAGTAATAACGAGAAATGGAAAGATCTAGGGTAAGGAGGTACCATGATATGCAAAAGAAAAAAAGCGCTGAGTAGAAGTAGCAGAAAAATACTAAGCTTCATGGGGACAGAAAGTTTATTCTCCAAGTCCCTCTTTCCCCTTAGCTTTGCCTGAATGTATTACTTGATGTTGAATTAGGCAAAGGTGAAGGCACTGTTTAGGGTCTTCAGCAGAAAGTAGAATCCTAGAATATCCTACAAATAGAGACAACTTGAGAACTATAAAAGAAAGAAAAGGCCTTGTTCCCACAGCCCACGAGAGGGTTGAGCTCAGCAATACACTCCACATGGCTCAGGAGCTTCTGGCAGAGCACAGAGCCATCAGAGAGAGGGGCCCAGAGAGCAGAGAGAGACTCTGCTGACATGGCCAGCCCAGCGCCTCATCCCACCCATAACCCTACTGCCCTGCAATGACTCTCTTCCCAGCAATAAAATCTGGGTCACAGGAGTTGGAGCTCTAGCCATCACTTGTCTCTAATAAATAACTCCCATTGATTTTCCAGCTCAGGGCCTCACCACTCCTTCACCGTAAGGGCCAGGGGGCAGACCTGGAAAATCCCTCACACATTATTGGTGCTCTTCCTCCCCTATCCTCACCCAAAGTGCATATAAACCCTGAATAGCCTGAAGTCTAAGGGCGTGAATATCAGACGCTAGGGGGATAGCCACTGTGTTGTCTGCTGCCCTCATCCTGGTCACTGCTAATGCTATAATAGCCCTAGGCCAGGAATATGAACAAGCTGCTGCTTTGGGTCTCTGTCCTCACCAGCCTCCTGGAAGCCTTTGTTCACACAGGTAAGGAGGTCAAGAAATGGTCAAGAATCATAAAGTGAGAAAATAGGTTGAAGCTGAGACATCTTTTCTCTGCATTTATGCTGAAGGTCATTTTCTTTCTTTCTTTCTTTTTCCCACAGACCTCAGTGGGAAGGTGTTTGTATTTCCTAGAGAATCTGTTACTGATCATGTAAACTTGATCACACAGCTGGAGAAGCCTCTACAGAACTTTACCTTGTGTTTTCGAGCCTACAGTGATCTCTCCCGTGCCTACAGCCTCTTCTCCTACAATACCCAGGGAAAGGACAATGAGCTAGTAGTTTATAAAGAAAGAGTTGGAGATTATAGTCTATACATTGGAAGACAAAAAGTTACATTCAAAGTTATTGAAAAGTTCCCGGCTCCAGTGCACATCTGTGTTAGCTGGGAGTCCTCATCAGGTATTGCTGAATTTTGGATCAATGGGACACCTTTGGTGAAAAAGGGTCTGCGACAGGGTTACTCTGTGGAAGCTCAGCCCAAGATTGTCCTGGGGCAGGAGCAGGATTCCTATGGCGGCAAGTTTGATAGGAGCCAGTCCTTTGCGGGAGAGATTGGGGATTTGTACATGTGGAACTCTGTGCTGCCCCCAGAAGAGATCCTGTCTGCCTATCAGGGTACCCCAGTCCCTGCCAATATCCTGGACTGGCGGGCTCTGAACTATGAAATCAAAGGATATGTCATAATCAAACCCCTGGTGTGGGTCTGAGGTCTTGACTCAACAAGATCACTTGAAAATGAAATGACCATCTAAGAGATCTGCTCAAAGCAACTGGATACCAGATCTTACACCTGCAGCTCTTTCTTCTTTGAATTTCCTATCTGTATATCTGCCGAATTAAAAAAGATATATTGTATCTTTTTTACAATACCTGCATTTGTTTAGTGCTTATCATAGTCCCATATCTTTATCTTATATCTACTACTTATCTATCTACTACTTATTTGGTAATTGGTGTTTCATTATCCTGAAAAATCAAATTGCCAAGTATGGGGAGGAAAACCTATAAGTAACTAGAAAGGTATATCACAAAACCAGGGCACTCAATAAGCAGGACAGTGGCAATACTTAAAAGCTACTAACAATCATTTTAATAACGATTCAAAATATGTGTGGAATTGCAATCACAATTCTTCTGTTTCTCCAGCTACAAATCGATCAAAAAGACGTCTGAGGTTGCATCAGGGAGACAACTATAATGAAATAAGTAAGCAATAGTTGAGAACGTAACAGCAAGTAATGAGACAGGAAGAATAAAACTAGAAGTCAGAATGAAAACCAAAAAAGTATGAGACTGGGATGGTTTTGTATGAAGACAAACATAACTTTATGTCTCAAAAACCTCAGTAGGACTGTACAATACTTGATTTTCATAATGCTGTCCTGATGTCATCAAAAAATGTTATACTCTGAATATTGCTTACATGAATATGCTGTCTGAAATTATTCCATGGATTCACACTTCTTACAGGACGTGATTTAAACCTCTAAATATGACATTGCCCTCCATAACCTGGTCCCACTTACTCTCTGAAATGTACACAGAGAATACACACAGAATACTCTCCGAAATGGACTTTCCATGTACATTTCAGATACAACTGTTAGCAGAGCAAGTGACATCCTAACTATCACACTGCAAAATAATTGTCAGATGCTATTACTAGTAGTTATTTTTATGGTTATGAAAAGCATGGAACACAGTGCCTGGCCCACCATCAACAGATATGAGTTGCATTCCCAGAGAAGCAAGGATCCCAGAGGGAGTTTGGGCTATATATATTGGAAATAAGACAGGCTTTTCTCACTGATAATAAGTAGAGCATGAAGTCAGTGGAATCAGAAAGATAGCATCCAGAACAGTTTCAGGATGGTAACCAATGTGATGATTTCAAACTCATGAGGCCATTTGGCCAGAATGAACAGAGGCAGTAGCCAGATATGAAGAAGTAGGATAGAATCTAGAAACTCCATAATGGGGCAATGGGGTGGAAGCAGAGAGGACCAGACAGAACCTGTGAAGATTTGCTGAAGTACTTAAATGGAGCAGCAGGGGCTTCATAAGAACATTTCAACCTCATTTCTGGTGAGGTGGTAAGATGGTTTGGATATGGTTTGTTTGCCTCCACCAAATTTCATCTTGAACTTTTATTCCCAATATGGTGTTGTTGGAAGGTGAGTCCTAGTGAAAGGCGTTTGAGCTATGGGGGTGGGTCCCTCATGAATGTTTTGGTGCTATTCTCACAGTAATGAGTGAGTTCTCACTCTTATGAGAGTACATTAACTCTTGTGGGATCAGATTGGTTCTTGCCAGATTTAGCTATTATAAAACCAGGATGTCCTTTAGGTTTTGTTTTCTTTGCACATGTTCACTTCCCCTTTGACTTTCTCCACCATGTTTTGATACAACACAAAACCCCTCACCAGAAGCCAGAGGCATGATCTTGAACTTCTCAGCCTGCAGAGCAATAAGCTAAATAAACCTCTTTTCTTTATAAATCACTGAGTCTCAGATATTCTTTTATGGCAACACAAAATGGACTAAGACAGGTAGAACTTATTTAGAACATTGAGTTGGTTAGGTAGACAGGGATTTTAGCAATATGAGAAACTATTAATTTCTGATTGACAGCTCATGGGTTAAGGCTTGCTTTATGCTTTCTTAACCACCTTTCCATAAACTTGTACTGTGAGTACTAGAAGGGTCTGTCTATTCTTGCATATCAGATATTTCTATCATGTTCACTAACATTGTGTTTTGGTTTAACAATCCCTTTGCCTAGGAACCTAAAACAAGTTTTAGAAATGAAACCATTGTACTTCCAAGTGATATAATCCATTCATTCAACTATTTATTAAGCAACTTCTCAAAAATATGCCAGGCAATGCCAGGTACTGAAAATATAATATTGAGTAAAACAATCATGGTGCTTGCTATTTTGGAATTTACATTCGAATAAGTCTGTGTTAACTACATGTGGGTTTCTCCTGACAATAATCAGCCTGTATTGTAATCCATCCCTCACATGTTTAGGCTTTCTTCTATCTCAGGTTGATATCATAGTCCCCCTCTCACTTTCCCCTAAGTTAAAGGTATTATTTATTCTTGGTGATCATTTGCAACTACTTGCACAGATCTCAGGATAGAGTATTTGTGACAGGTTTCTTGTTCTTGTGAACCCTCTGCCTCTTAAAATGGCTCTTTTGAACAGAATCCAAAATGACTACACGTAAGCTCTTTCTTCTATGTTGTCTGTACTTCAGCCAAAAGAAACATTTATACATCTCTTGTCCCTATAAATTCTAGAAGTCTCAGATGGTCTTAATATAGACAACACTTTCCTATTTACACAGTGTTGCAGCTTTCTCAAGTCCTTTGAGTTGCCCAATAGCAAGAGGGATATTTCAAGCTTCCTCAGTGATTCCACAGAAGCCCCCACACTAGGCTTGAGGTTGGTAAGGAAGTAAAAAATAATAATCTTCTCAAGATACAAATAGCATAACCTAATACTCCCTCAAAGAAGCAACAACAGCAAAACAGCAGCTGTCTGCAAAGAAGTTCTTTGGAGAAGTTCCTTCCTATGCCCACATTCTGCCTTCTCTGTGCACCTTGTTTTAGCCAAAAGATAGAAGAGTTATAGAGATGGTTCTTAATCATTTCCTTCATAAATTTTTTATTTGAGTGAATCTGTGTATATTATTTTTATTATTAATATCTATCATATTGATGGCTCATTCAAAACTGAAGAGAGTCCATTTTAACATCATTTATAATAGAGATGGTGATACGGTTTGGCTGACCAAAATCTCATATTAAATTGTGGTTCCCATACTGCCCATGCGTTGTGGGAGGGACCCCGTGGGAATTAATTGAATCATGGGGGTGGCTACCCTCATGCTGTTCTCATAATACTGACTGAGTTCTCACAAGATCTGATGGTTTTATATGGGACTTTTCCCCCCTTGCTCCACGATCCTCCTTCCTGCCACCATGTGAAGAAGGATGTGTTTGCTTCCCTTTCTGCCATAATTGTAAGTTTCCTGAAGCCTCCCCAGCACTGTGGAACTGTGAGTCAATTAAATCTCTTTCCTTTATACATTATCCACTCTTGGGCAGTTCTTTATAGCAGCATGAGAACCGACTAATAAAGATGGAATTTCTGGTAACGTCATCTTGGCATTTTTCTCAGATATAGTTGTTGTCACAACAATGAAAGCAGCAAAAGTCACAGAGCAAACTACTTGAATAATTCAGAATCTATAAAGAAAATGGAAGAATTTGGAGGCGCAACAATCCAGGAACATAGTTGTGTAGTGATTTAACAATTACAGAGATAATCACCCCCTTTCCCATACTTGCCACTAAGGCTGGTAGATACTAGGAAACAAGTAGTACACAAGATGTACAATGAGTTGCTAAAACCAGGAGTCATCTCTAATAAGAAAAGCAATTTTTGACTCTGTCTCTATCTTATGCAAGTAAAGATCTGATTCTTATTTTTGGCTATAGAAAAACAGGTAAGAGCATTTAGCCACATAGCTTCAGGACTGGTTTTAACAGAAGTCCATAAATAATTTTCCTGGATGAGAAGGCTTGCAGGTAGTTTTTTGTGAGTTTTGTGTGGGAGACTCTGGGTGGAGCTCTGAGACTAAAGCAATGAGGCCTCTTAGTTTGGGATATGCCTTAGCTAAGACTTGAGTTGAAGTAGAAGTTTAAAAAAATATTTTATCTGCACTGGATAGGATCAATGTATAGTCACATTTGGAATGCAATGTAGAGACTTTTTAGGTATTCATGAGACTTTCCATTATTTAGAAAGAATAGGTGTCCAAGACCATTCAAACGACAGAAGAAAAAATGAAACATGACCTGAATTGTCTTTAATCCTTGTCTTGTCAAGACTAAATAGCTGATTATAATATAAACTAACTCCAATTTGTATTCCATAATTTTCTGTCTTGTTTTTATCTGGCTGTGGCCACTTTTCTGAGTTTAACTTGGGAGATTTGAGCACTGGTAAAGGCATCTGCATCATGTCACATACAACCACAGGATCCAGAAGCAAAGCTAATCTATTATTATTGACATATTTCACTGAAGCCCATAATCTACGAGGGGTTCACACAGCTGTGCCTGGGGTGAGATGCCAAAGACAAATACTTCATCTAGAGTTCCAGCTGTTGCAGCAGCTTCTCTCAGTATCCTTATGGGGATCCTATAAGGATTCAGTTTGACAATGCATACAAAACACCTACTCAGTCCCTGTTCTGGCACTCAGTCCCAGTGCAAGTGCTCAGTGATTGTTAGCTATAAAGATGAGGAGGATGATGATCTCAAATTTAATCATCTGCCCTAACTTCTTTTTATATTCTGACAAATCAAAATGAGCACTCTTGCTCCATTTTCAGTTTCTACCCCCAAAACTAATTCTTACCTAACCTAACCAAAGCATGGCCTCTGCTAGCAGGAGAAATGATGTAAGCTATTTCTATATGCAAAGACAGACACCATATCTGACTTTTATATGAGCACATTCTCACTGATAGTAACTGACCAAGGACCAAACATTAACAGGGGTTCAAAAGAAGAAAAGATGGCGCCATGTGACAACATGTCTTCAACTGTGTTGAGCTATTTTTTTCCCTGAAGAAAAATAAGTAGCAGGCCATGTGAGACCAAAGCTTGCTCAATATTCCTAGTGTGATCTGCTTGTAATGAGATCCTCCAGCTCATTTCTGGATTCTGACTCTGTGCAGACCCATGGGAGACATGGTAAGTCTCTTGACAAATTGATGCAGGAGACCAGAGCTAGACAGAAGAATGTCTCCTCTGAGAGTCTCTTTCTAATCACAGAATGTAAGGGGGCAGCTCTTCTAGAGCCAAAGCAAAAAGGGCCAAAGGGACTCTGTGAATATCACCCTGTGCTTCAGCCAGAGTCCAGTGAAATGTAAGTGACCCAATAATCTAATAAGGCTGAGAATCAAATAAGGCCAAACTTTTAAAGACATCAAGAGTCTGTCATTTATTTTTCCAGACAAATGATAGTCAGATTTCCTAGAATTGTAATGATCTTTTGTAAATTAGTCATGATTATTCTAAAACTGAACACAGAGAGATTCCACAGACTCCAGAAGGTAGATGGACACTTTTGGGTCTGAGAAAGCTTCTAGACAAAAGAAAAGTTATTATCCTCTTATTTATTCAAATAGCTCTCATGATTATCAGCTTCTTAAGATGTTGACGACTCTTTCCCTGGCTCCTTAGATCTATTTTGTTTAAAAAAGAAAGGAAAGGGAAGGAAAATAAGGGAAAGGAAGGGAGGGGATGGAAACTCTACCAAAAAGGCAGGTGACTATTTTTTTTTAACTGTGTAATTCCTTTACACACAAAACATAATTATAGAAGTTTTGCCTACCTGCATATTTTAATTTTTTTAACACAGATTCTGTTTCCAGCAACAAATTTTGCTTATAAAGATCAAAATATTTGTGGGCATCCATGGCTATTGTAATAATTTCTTCCCCTTGCAAATGGCATTTCCTTTACACTTTCAAATTGTGTTTTCCCCTCCACTTTATTTTTCTTTTTCCTCTGGTAGGAATATTGACTTCATAACTAACATTTTGATGCATGAGCACATTTCAGTATTTTTACTCTCCCACAGGGTGTTTTATCCTTCCGGAATGTATAAATCATTTTGAAAGCTTCTTTCTGTTCTATACTGTGCTTTTGAGATTATCCGCTGGTGTGTTCCCTCCACAGAAACACCCTTAGGGTTCAGTCAGATAAGGCCCAGATTTGGGTGGTAGAAGGGCTGCTGCTACTGTGCTCAGCTGCACTCGCTTCTGGCTGGGTGGAGACTCAAAAAAAGCAACAAGTAGAAAAAAAGAGAGAGAGAGAGGGGTGAGGGTAGCCATCTGGTGTAACACAGCCCTTAAGTTCACTGAGACACATTCTAACCACTGAGAACTCACCCTGGCAAACCTCCACGGGTGAGACCAACCCATGCATTCCACACATTTTTCTGGCTCCATGGTACCCTCTGGGACCTCTTCTCCCTTCCCAAGCTAAACATTGGTGCTCATTGCTGCCTGATTTTGTGTGTGTAAGGCTCCAAGAAGACCAAGGACAACTAACAATGTGATTTCCTCCTGTATCTCAGACTTCCTTGTCTCTCTCACCAGGGCCTTCCTCACTTCCAGGGACAGTAACAGTTGTGTATTTGACATTTGAGCCATAATTTCTCACAGTAATAATTTTAGATTGCTTCTGCACCTCAGAAAGTGACAGGTTAAAAAATGAGACAACCAGGCAATTGCCCTTAATCACAAAGGAACTCCAAAACATCATTGGATAGGTAGCAAAATGAAGTGAAACACATAATAGAACTCCTTTCAGGGAGAGTGATGTGGTTGGGAAGAACACTTGGAAAACTCAGGGCGAGCAATGACACCTACTCTAGGAGGTGTGGAAGGCCACTAAGTGCACTCTATGCAGGACAAAGCCCAATCACTGTAGGGCTCATTTGTTTGTTTGTTTGGGCTAAGCCTAGTGTTGGGAGATCCCCTGTAGCTGAGCTCCACATGCAGGAGAAATGATAGCTTCCCCTATGGCAGGGCTTTACCTTTCCCTCACACACCACACACCTTTCCTCCAAATAAATACTAAACAACATGGAAAGAACATTGGTTTGAAGGGGCTATTCTTGCTCCCAAATCTTACTCTGACCTTTCATTTTTGCATTTGTTTCCCCAAGTTTTATGAATATCTTAAGATATTATTTTGTTGCCCATTCCATACAATTCAAATGTACACCATAGGCAATAAACTACTTTTCCTGGGCTTATGTACCTGACCCAGTTTCCCTGCATCTAGTGAATCCGTAGCCATCCTGTCTATATCTTCACAACTTATTCCAAGAAAGTAAATTTATATTTACATGAAACATTTTTACAACAAATCAGTGACTGCTTTAGGGTGAAAGCAGCACTTTCCAGCTCCTAAATTAAAGATACCAGAAGATTTTTCCTCCTCCTGATTTAATTCAGTTTTGTATGTTCCCTCCTTCCCTACTCCAAATACGTCTATAGTTTTCCTGGCTCAGCATAGCCTTAACTATATTTTGTCATTCATTGCAATAGGCTCATTAGGAAAGGGAAAAGGCACAAGAGATCTGTTGTTCTCATCTAACACATTAACAAAATTCTTCTTTTTTTACTCTACATAATCAGGCTTTCCAGCCCAGGACTCTACTAGAGCTGTGGCCAGTAAGGTCATTGGTAGCCTCCTTCTTAATCAATTGAATATATGTTTTCAGTTGTCACCCTCCTTGACTTCTCCAAGTTATTTATGAGTTATAATTTTATGCTTAAAATATTTTAAAATGAGCCATTATCATCCCCGTAGAAATGATAAAAGTCAAAGTTCCCTATAGCACCCCCAGCACAATATAACTAATTCATGATAATATCAAGTTCATATTCTTTCAGGCTTTTTCCCCCACATATGCAAATATTTATGAACATCCAGAAACACACACACACACATACATGCAAATATTCCTAACTATATGGCAGCACATCATAGTATTGTTTTCTAAATATCTCATTTTGTGGTTGTTATTTAACGTATTCCACACGTCTGTTCATGGTAGGACACTATAACAGCACAGTCCAGCATAACTTTTACCAACAAAAGAAAATGTTTGACAGCTGAGCTGTCCAATATGGTAGCCACTAGTCACATGTAGCTTTTTATCACTTGAAATGTGGCTAGTGTGACTAACTGAATTTTTAATTCTCTTTTATTTTAGTTAATTTAAATTTACATAGCGATAGCTCCATCCTATCCTTTCTAAAAAGCTACTTGGAGTTGCACTGTCACTCTCTTTAATCTTTGCCTATCCAACTCGTATCTCAGTGGTCTTTTAAGGCAAATTCCTTTAATTTTAGTGACACACTCATTTCTACTCGAAACATTTGCCTCATTTTCCATGATGGACTATTTTCTAAAACACCCACAATGTTTCCTAGATTCCTAGTGGCAGTTCCCTAAGTGTGCCAAAATCCCCCAGCCTGTTAGTGTTACTTGTTATTTAAGTAAAATGGTTCAAATCATCATTTGATATATGATGGAAATCCCAGACCCACTCACCAAATTTCTAGCAAATATTGTGTGTGCTTGTAACGGGGATAGGAGGGCAGGAGAAGGCCTTGTATTTCTTCTAGTCATTACAAGCTAGTGGTTTGTGCTTGTAAGGGGGATGGGAGGGCAGGAGAGGGCCTTGTATTTCTTCTAGTCATTACAGGCTAGTGATTTTTCTTCCTCAGTCTGGATTTTACTCCTTGCACATGATACCTTTTTCTGCACTGTGCCATCATCCACTTCTCTTTACTTCCTAACTACCACTAACTGAAAATTATACATATAAAAGCTTTAAACACAGGCTCTTGAGGCTCTCAAGGGAGTTTACATTACAATATAGTTCAGCAAACAATTTAAATCAAATTTTTATTCTCTGTATTCACCTCTTTATTCTTAGAATTCCCTTTGCCAAAAGAAATCAGCTATTTTCTTTTTTAATTCAAAGTCCAACTTTCTGTTGTGTTGCTGGTTCTCTTCTCTCTTTTTCCAACATCTTCCACTTCTCTCTCTAGTTTACATGTCTCCAAACCTTAAGCTCCTGTTAATACCTTCACAATAAATCAATTTTGCCGAAGGTTTGCCTCCCCTAGACCATCTAGGCTGGGCCCAGAGTACCTCAGCCTCACTCCCACTGAAGTGTTCCCAAAGGTCAGCTCTCACTGACCTTGATTCTGCTCCCCTACACTGTCACCAGAAGCTATCCACCAATGGTTCTAATTCAGTAAGTCCAACTCTCTCACCCCCATTTTGTTGTCTCAGCTGTGTGGACTTTCACAGGATGACATGGGATAGGACCCCTGTGCCATGCATATTGTAAAGGAAAATGCCTTCCTCCATGTGCTACAAAACAGCACATTTATGATGGCACTTTGAAAAGATATGGGCTGTGGTGTCACATATTGGCAATTCCTTGGCCAGAGGCTTAACAGTGTCAGCAGTGCTAGAAGATTAAGAGGACAGCACAAACAGAAAAGGGAGAAGATGGTGAAGTAGCTATATAACATGAGCTAGAACGCTTCTGATTACAAAGCAGAGAAATTGACTTTTTTTCTTAGTGTTTTTCTATAGTCATTGCTCTATCCTTGTTCTAGAATTCATGTCATGATAACAATTTCTTGACATTGACTTCTTGCATTGCTTTCAGACATTGCAATTAAAGAATGCAAAGAAAGAACTTCACAGAGGTAACAGAGCTTGTTTTCCTGGGATTCTCCAGATTCTACAAACATCGGATCACTCTCTTTGTGGTTTTTCTCATCATGTACACATTAACCGTGGCTGACAATGCCATCATCGTGACCATCATCCACTTTGACCGTCACCTCCACACCTTCATGTACTTCTTCCTGAGCATGCTGGCTAGCTCAGAGACAGTGTACACACTGGTCATCATTCCACAGATGCTCTCGAGCCTCATAGCCCAGACCCAGCCAATCTCTCTAGCAGGTTGTACTACCCAAGTGTTCTTCTTTGTTACCTTGGCCATCAACAATTGCTTCTTGCTCACAGTGATGGGCTATGACCACTATGTGGCCATCTGCAATCCCCCGAGATACATGGTCATCATGAGCATGAGGGTGTGTGTCCAGCTGGTGTGTGGAGCCTTTAGCATTGGCCTGGCCATGGCAGCTGTCCAGGTAACATCAATATTTACCTGACCTTTTTGTCTCAGGGTGGTTGGTCATTTCTTCTGTGACATCCTCCCTGCCATGAAACTCTCCTGTATTAATACCACTATCAATGAGATAATCAATTTTGTTGTCAGTTTATTTGTCATCCTGGTCCCATGGGTCTGGTCTTCATCTCCTATGTCCTCATCATCTCCACTAACCTCAAGACTGCCTCAACTGAGGGCCGGAAGAAGACCTTTGCCACCTGTGCTTCCCACCTCACTGTGGTCATTGTCCATTATGGCTGTGCCTCCATTGCCTACCTCAAGCCCAAGTCAGAAAACTCTACAGAACAAGACCTCCTTCTGTCAGTGACCTACACCATCATCGCTCCCCTGCTGAACCCTGTTGTTTACAGCCTAAGGAACAAGGAGGTCAAGGATGCCCTACGCAGGGGCATGGGCAGAAACATTTCTTAATGCATTATTCCTCTACATAAATAGACATTTATTCATAGAAATGTGTGTCCTCACTTACATTAAACAACCTTACGACTCTGTCCCATGCAGTCTATGCTGCAATGGGATGTGCATGTCTTGCTTTAGTATATTTATTACAAAATTTTAGTCTTTGTTTCCATATATTTCAAAGTTTTGTCCAGGCATTTTCAACTACGGATGTGAGAGGTCAAGGAGAATGGGCATGACTTTTAGGAAACAATATCCGAATTTCTAAGATGAAGAAAGGGACTTCTTAAAAGTATATTAAATGTGATTATACTGTGTTTAAAAAATAAAAAGCAATGTGTATCATTTTGTAATGCAATCTACAGAAAATAAAACTACAAAATCATCTCAGCAAGGTAAGGATAGTCAATAATGATGGATTCCCCTGAAAGAAAATAGTATCAGAATTGTCAGGGAAAAGTGAAATGAGTGTATTAAATTTAAAAAATAGGAAAGTTGGAAAACACTGGTTTAGTCCTTGAAAATTTAGTCTTTGTTATTCAATTTATGCTAAAGCCTTTGCTTTTATCCAGTGTAGTCATCAGATGCTGGCCACATGGCCACAGATCATACTTAACTCTCACCTTTCTAATCTAAATGCCCTAATTCAGTTCTCTCTGGCTGCTGGTTCTCTCCATGGGATCAACTTCTCTCTGATCATTATGAAGAAAAATTGAATTGGTCAAGAAGATCTGTGCCCTGTTAGAATGAGAACCATAAAAGCATTCCTCATTTGCACATACCATGGCACTTCCTGGTAGCATAAAGAAATGAAAATAGAACAAAACAAATAGTCCCAGCAGGCAGGAGTAGTTGAGAAGTATAATTGTTAAATCACTCAATTCACCAAAAAAGGCTAACAAGAAAAAAATATATTTTTTTCCTTAGTAGACTCCTTTGAGAAAAATACCCTTTTTCCCAGGGCTTTCTGGGAGTTTTTTTGTTGTTGTTGTTTCATGCCTGTACATACCTTCTATATGATTATCTTAGGTGATGAGTGATGGTAGGGAGGGTTTAAGACTTTTGTTGAGTGCCTCCTTCTACTAAAATACTTTTTGTCAAGAATACTTTGCTGCTCATCCCCTAATGCCATTTTTCTTTTTTTCTAAAGAGTCATTTATTTTCTTTTCCCTCCACTGAGAAGGAGTCGATAACATCCCAAGGAGCTCATCTAGGGTAAAGAATATCTTTACAGATTTCTGAACTCTAGGTTGGGGAGACTATAGTTCTTTCAAGGTCTAACCAGTTCTTCCTAATTCCTGTCCTGTGTCTTTGTAATGTCTACATCACTGAAATAAGGCTCCCCACAGAAGCTGTTGGGGACTCAAAGGTTGGGTCCAAGAGTCTTGGACACGCTATGAGGTCTTTCTTGACAGTGCTCTCAGGGTCAGCCCACTACAGATCTAAACCTCTATACCCAACAACAGTGTGGCAGCTTCCCTCCAGAATGAGAGTGTCTCTCCTGGCAGTATGAAAGAACCCTCCCACTGCCATCAAGGCCACCTCTACTGCCAACTCTTAATTAAAACCTGCCCTTCTCCATTCCCTCTGGACTAGCAACTACTTGTACATCCTCAGACCTGTCTTTTTGTGTGTAGAAGGGAAGAGGTAAGACAGAGAGGGCTGCTCTGAGCAGGAAAGTACAATGATGGAAGGTGGATGGTGATCAAACCTCCTCTATCCTACTCCAGTGGCAGTGGCCACCTCACACTGCCCATTACTCCCCTTTCTACTTCCGCACACAGCCATTCTCCTTCATTAGTTCAGGAATCAAAGACAAAGGTTTCTCCAGTATCCTCTCTACATCTAAATGCTGCAAAAGCAGACATACCACAGGCCACTCGTACAATCAAAAGTTGAATGCCACAGCGGGGCCCACAAAGAGCTGGCAGAAAATATGAGTCATAAACCTTGAAGGTGAAATATCTTTGTCTCTAATTCTGTTACCCACAGTAGTTCAACTATGTGTCCAATTTTTTAAAAATAAACATGTGTGTTTCTAATTTCTTCTTGCTAATAAGATGTTGTCTTACATGGTAGATAGAATAGAGATCCCAGAGTCAGAAGTGCTGAATTCACTTCCTCACTCAGCACCCATCAGAACCTTTTCGTGAATATAATGTTTTTAATTCTGCCTCACTTGTTATCAAAAGCATTTTTTTAATCCCCTTACCCATTTGTTTTGCACAGGCTGGTATCCAGTGACAAATGCTACTTCACATTGTTTTCTGCAGTATCGTTTACCTCACTCCCACCCAGGCAGTTAGTCGCTCTTTCTTAAGTGTTCCTAAAGTTATTTGTGGGAAATTACATTAGTCTAACATTTTTTTCATTGTGCTTTCCTTGCTAGTTTCTATCACTGGATCACAGGAATACTGGGATCAGGAACTGCTTTCCTCATTATGATACCCCCTGCATGGAACAGCACTTGGAGGGTAGGTGTTCAATAAATCCTCACTTAGTGGTTGAGTACCTACTATGTACAAGGACCATGCTTGGACTTTTTGGTGAATCTTGATGAACTAGATATATCTGCTATCATTGTTTGTTCAAGCTGCTTTAACAAAAGACCAAAGAGCGGATAATTTATAAACAACAGAAATTTTGAGCCCACAGTCCTGGCATCTGGGAAGTTCATGACCAAGGCACTAACAGGTTTAGTGTTTGGTGAGGGCCCAGTATCTACTTCCAAGATGGCACCTTGTTGCTGCATTTTTCAGATGGGATGAATGCTGCTTCTCACATGGGAAGCAATGGAAGGGCAAAAATGGACCTATCTAGTTACTCCCAACCCTTTTATAAGGTCACTACCCCATTTATAAGGTTATATGGTTTGGATGTCCCACCTAAATCTCATATTGAAATGTAATCCCCAGTGTTGGAGGGTCTGGTGGGTGGTGACTGGATCATGGTGATGGGTTTCTCATGAATGGTTTAGTACCATCCTCTTAGCACTGTGCTTGAGATAGTGAGTTCTCACAAGATCTGGTCCTTTAAAAGCGTATGGCACCTCCCACCTCGCTCTCTTGCTCCTGCTCCCACCATGTGAGACACCTGCTTCCCTGTGACCTCCCACCATGATTGTAAGCTTCCTGAGGCCTACCCAGAAACAGATGTCCATGTTATGCTTCCTGTACCGTGTGCAGAACCATGAGCTAATTAAACGTGTTTTCTTTATAAGTTACTCAGTCTCTGGTGTTTCTTTATAGCAATGCAAGAATAGTCAAATACATAAGGGCTCTGCCTTCATGACTTAATCACCTTCTAAAGGTCCCGCTTCTTAATGATATCACTTTGGGGTTTAAGTTTCAACATGAATTTTCAAGGGGACATAAACATTCAAACCAAAGCACCTGCTATCTTTTTTCTGTGTCCTCTGCAGTGGGCCCTCCCCTAAATACAAACAGAGCCATAAGCTCGACCACTGTGGCAGAGTCACTCGGGTCTGCCTGTTCTTCCTCTTTTGCTGGCCTTTCTATGAGCCAGCTTCTCAGTTGCTTTAAGACCTCTCTCATTCCCGGTGTTAACTTAGTTATTTGCACTGATTAATCCCTTAGCAACGCAGAACTAGAAACAGTCAAGATTTTCACAAAAGGGAGTAGAGTTACCAAGAAAATCATTCTTACTCATATGAGGATGTAACCTTTGAAATGCATTTAAAGAGAAACAAGTTTTTAAATAGAGAGTGATGTGCCACATACAATTAAGAATCAGGGCATCTTCTAATTATACTTTTGGCAACACGACAAACAAATTTATTATGAGGCTAGAAAATCATCCCACAATTTTACATTTTGAATTATAATGGAACAAAAACTTAGCTTCCTTTGTTGCTGGAGACCAAATCCTCAAGTTTCTGACCTCCTAATTTCCCAATTCCTATTTCTTCTGCAATGAAGACAGTGACTAGATGAGATAACAGACATGAAAATACCAACCACCAGCAATAAAAAGCCTAATTGAGGGAAGCAACTAGCTCTGGAAAATGACAGAGGAGAGGAGGAAACAAGGAGATGACTCTGAGGATAGACACCAGATGAATATCACTTTTCATTAACTCATTTCTGAAGAAAACAGGAATTGCAAAGCAGCAAAGCAATGTAACATAAAGCAGAAGACAATTACCACTTATTGAGGGTTTACTACAGAGCAGATATCATGTGAAATGGTAGTTGTGTACATTATTTCACTTAAAACTTCAATTTTATAGTGCTTGGCACTTCATAAGAGTCTTCAAATATAATGTCCTATTTGATCCTTATAGTAACCTTATGAAATATGTATTGTTATTGTTTTATTGTTTCATTGTTATAAAATATGCATTGTTTCTACCATTAACTTTTTAGGTTCATGGTAGAAACATTACCTGACTTGCTTCAAGTCACACAGTTGGTAACTGACAGAACTAGAGCTGATAGCAACATTCACCAACCAACTTCAAAAGGTATTTTCCACTATATCACCACCATCCCTCATCTTTAATCTTTTTGAAAGACAGAATATGCTTCCCAACTTTTAGAACTCCGGTCTCATCTTGGACATCACTTCCACCAAAAAGTCTTCCCTAAATAATTTATTAGATGTTCCTTTCATAAGCATCCACACCATTCTAAGATTGTTTCCTCCCTGGCCATGTATCAAAATTGCCTATTTCCTAGTCTGCCTCCCTTATCACGCAGTCAACCCCTCGACAGAACTGCTTTCTGTATCCTCAATGCTAGGACAGTTCTTGGCATAAGATACACCTCCATAAACTTATTAAGCACAAAATTGAAATGTACACATCTATAGCTCCTTCTTGATGGTTAAGTGTGCTGACAATGACCATCATTGTTCTCCGGTGCTGTGAGGCAACCAGGTTCTCAGGATGATGGGGCTTTCCCTTGCTTTGAAGAGCTCACAGTATCCTTTCTTATCTGCTATTTCCAAATTGTGAGAGAGGAGAAAAAGTAGATGAACAGTATATACAACTACCTGTAAAGTAGCACCCTTGAGGATAGCACTGCCTAGAGATGAAGAAGGATTTCCAATCAGATTGTCTGGGTTCTAATTTTGCCTCTGCCACTCACTGGATGTTCTAACCTCTTTATGTATTTATTTCCAGATTTTTTGATGGGGTAGCGATAGCACCCAGAAAGGTAGGTATCATTATTCCCATTCTTATATATGGAGTTTGGCAGGGTTAAGTAAAGTGCCACATAGTTCAAAGTAGTAAAGCTGTCTGCCTGACGTCAAATTCTGTACTCCACTCTCCCACTATTTCACAGGACTTGTCGAAAACAGATAATAAATCTCCACATGAATATTTGGGTCTATACAAAAATCTACATACTACCATAAACCCATTTATCAAAGTTATATTGCATGCAGACACCATGCCAGACACTAGTAATGATTAAGATATCACAACCCATGCCTTCTTGTGCTAATAGAGAAGCACATGAGAGTCCAAAAATGAAGCAAGTAGTTACGATAAATTGTGATAAATCCTATGACAGGGGAAATATGGAATGCTGTGAGAACCCACATTGGTGGGTTCTAACCAAATAAAGGGGTCAAGGAAGAGCTACCAGAGAAAGTAGAGTTTAAGCTTAAAATCTGAAGATTTAGTAGGAATCAGCTGGATTGGCAGAAGGGTCTAGGAAAGAAAGATCGAAAGTATATTCCAGGCAGAAGAATTAGAAATGCAAAGGCGTGTAAACAAATTAATTACAAAAAGTTTAATAGAGCTGGGGTATAACATTCATGGAGTATTGATAGAAGAGCAAAGAAGAAAGACAGTAGTAGTCACGTGATAAAGAACTTCAAACCCGTACTACAGAGTGTGCACTCTAAAGATAATGAAGAACATTTATGTGACTTTAAGTAAAGCAATGGTATGAGATTTAATGTGTAATTCAGAAGGCTCACCCTGCTCATGGAGGGGAGAAATGGATTATAAGGGAGCAAGACTGGCAGGAAGACTGATTGGGAATCTACAGTGGAAATACAAAGACAGGTGTTGGTAGGCTGGGCCAGGTGGAAGCTGTGCTGATGAAGATAAATTGACAGATTTAAGAAATCTGTGGGAGGCAAGATTGACATTTCCTGGTGATGGATTCAGTGTGAGAGGTAATGGAGCCAAACATGATCCTGATTATTTCTGACATAGGCAATGGGGTGAACAGCAGTGTCCTCAACCAATACAAGGAACACTGGAAGAGAAGCAAGTCAGGGTGTAAAAAAAGATAATGAGTTTAATTTTTGGACTTTTGAGGTTGAGATATCTGTGAGTAATTCAAGTGGAGAGATCAAGGAAGCAGCTAGATACATGGACCTAGAATTCAGGAGAGTAGTCTGAGCTAGAGAAGTAGCTGTAGGAATCAGAAGTACACAGATGGCCATTTTTGAAATGGGAATGAATGGGTCCACCCAGGGAGGATGTGGAGAAGGAGAGAAGTCCATATAGGGTGAATGCTGAGGAGCGGCTGATGTGATGGAATACTGCACAGGAATGTGAGGGTAGCCCTGACAATGAAAAACCTGTCAGGAAACCAAGGTGTGGGGAGGAGGAGAATTCTCTGCACCAGGTTCCAAGGTCTTCAATGACTGATAATCTCTAATGTCCATTGGAATATGGGAGTGGGAGCAGGGGACAATTAAGACTCTCAGATTTACCTTGAGTTGGATCTGGGATCCAGCAGCTATTGTGCAGAAGACGAAAATTGTCCACTCTTCTTCCAACCCTCTTCCTCCATAATTTTTGTACCATGGGGCTACAAAGAAGTCAGGTCAATGTAGCTAGAGGTCTCTGTCCATCACACATGTACTGTCCAAGTGCATAAGTGGGGGTCCAGCTGCATCTCACACCACCACCACCACCACCACCACTATCCTCACAGTGCTTGTTCCCACCAAAGTGGAAGATACAAATGAAAGGGAACAGAAGAACAGCAGGATGTTCTAGGTAAGCTGCCAGGCAGAAAGCCTCATGTCAACATTCATGGGGCGGGAGCAGATGGCAGACCCTATTCATCCCGTTATGCTGTGGCCAGGAAATTAAAATACTATCCTCACAGTCCTGTCCCAGTATCTTGGATGTTTCAGCACAGAAATTTACACATGAATCTTTCTGAACTCTTTTCTCATCCTTGTGAATAGGCTGGAATGTGGTTAAGAGGGTATGAAAAAGCTGTGATACCTTAATCCTTAAGATGACAAAGGAAGCTTGGAGGCTTCTCAGGACCAGAGGCCCCTCCCCTCCTGGGCCCAGTTGCCTTTGGATGTGTCTTGCCAGGAGGCCAGACCTTCAAGGAACACGTGTGACAGAATACTCAGTTGGGTTCTTCTTGTTATCTGAGAATGAAAGCCCTTTCTGAAAAGAAGACCCACTTTAGAGATGGTCACGAACATTTAGGGCCTGACACCTCCCTCAGACTTCGTTAAAGAACACCAGAGCCAGCCTTATTACTACTCTTAATCAAAACCACAGGCTTGTTTTCTTTATTAGTCCATTTTCACACTGCTGATAAAGACATACCTGAGACTGGGTAATTTATAAAGAAAAAGAGATTTAATGGACTCACAGTTCCACGTGGCTGGGTAGGCCTCACAATCATGCTGGAAGGCAAAAGGCACATCTTACGTAGTAGCAGATAAGAGAGAATAAGAGCCAAGCAAAAGGGAAAACCCCTTATAAAACCATCAGATCTCATGAGATCTCGTGAGACTTATTCACTACCACGGGAACAGTATGGGGGAAACTGCCCCTTTGATTCAATTATCTCCCACTGGGTCTCTCCCACAATACGTGGGAATTATGGGAGTTATAATTCAAGGTGAGATTTGGGTAGTGACACAGCCAAATCATATCATCTTCCTTCTAGTCCCTCCCTGCAATGAAATAAGAGGTGAAATTAGAGGCTGCTGGAAGCAGCCTTGGAGTACAATTTTGTGGTCATAGGAGATTTCTACCCACTCCATCCTTTCATTTCCCTAAAAAGTAAAACATTACTTACAGAAAGGGGCAAGGTTGCAAAAAGCTTACTGGCATCTCACTTCCTTGTTAGATGTCTTCCTGGGCAGCAAACTCAATGATCTTATCCTGGACCCAAAAGGCAAGTAGAAAGTGAGTCAAGGAAAGATATCCGGGTGTACCTTAGGGCCTGAAATTCCATGTGATGTCTTGATGTCTTTGAGCCTCACAAGCCCCAAAGGCTCAACCCTGAGTCCCTGGCTCTTGCCAAATACATCTCCCACCCAGCAGGAAAGGTTCCCCATCCAGCTCGTTCCTCTATTAGCTGGACTGGCTACACCCTCTATAGTCCCCAACTTAACTCTTCTGCCAGGTTTAAAATTATTCAAACAGGGCAATCATATCTTCCTATGGGAATCAACAGTCACCTCACCCCCTTGTAAATACAAAGCATTCCTCCCATAGCCCCTTCTGGTTTACTCTGTTCCTGGGTACAACTTCATGTGGTCCTGCAGGGCATGTGATGTTCTTCTTCCCCAGGCTGTGAATCTGTATGACTAATAAACTGCCAGTCTCATCTGCCCAGTGCCAAATGTTGTGTTTGGTCATCTTGTACTATCAAGGGTTAGGATCTTTCTTTCACCAACAAGGTGAAGAGGTGGTAGTCAGAACAAAGGGTAGAGGATATTACAAGAACATATGAGTTTCTTGGGATCGAATGGGCTCTGCAGAGTGTGTTGGCTTGAGATAACTTGCAGGTTGTCCACCCAAAGGCAGCCTGCAAAGGTGTCTAGCAGCAAGAGATTGCATGTGTCTCCTGGAGGTGGGCTGGGAGAAGGGGACAGGGGCAAGCAACTCTGCATGCCCATGTCAAGGGGCTCTCTGGGAGACTTTGTGGGGCCCTCCACAAAAACCCATGCATGTGCCAGAGCTGACATTTAGGCCTGCCCCACACAGAAACCTGTCAATGACAGCCGGAGAAGCCATGGTAACCACTCCTAGGAGACTGTAAACAAGGTTGCTAATTGAATTAACAGACCATTTTCTCTGTCCATCTCCTTACTCACCTCAACACCTCTAGGAAGTATGTCATGACGCAGTGGAGAAATTTCAAAGCCAGTCTAGCACTTCCCTCAATCACACTTTCAAAAGCTGCTTAAGTAGGAGAGGAAGATAGATAAATAGTAGACCACATCTTTCTCATCCCGGCCCCCAATACAAATAGCTGGCATAGGAAGAAAATCAAAAGAACAAGCCATTATTCCCACTGGTTTTCCTCTCTTGCAAGCTACAAATCTAGCCATTGACAAGGCCAGCAGAGAAAGTTAGGAGAGGGAAATCTCAACTTGTAGTAATTGAAAGAGAAGGAAACATTATGGGATCTGCCCAAAATGGCAGTAAGAGGCAGGAAATAGAAATTTTACAGAGAATGGTTGGAAACAGAAGCTGAACAAAAAAAAAAAAAAAAAAAAATCAAACTGTTTACATTCATCCAACAGTGTAAGTGATCAATAAACTGCTTACATATAAATAGGATTTTGTAAAACTCTTTAGATCTCAACGGAGCCCATCTAGTAACATGTAAGAATTTTATTCAGCCTTCGGAAGTAAGACCTTTGTACACATTTTAAAAATTGTATTAGGCATGTATGCAGAGGAGTATACTCGCCATTTAACAGGCATTTGATAAATATTTATGGAATTGGCAGAACTGTGAGGATGAGGTTAGGCCTTGGCTGCAAAGAATGGGGGCATGCTATGAATGAGGCCCGGGTTTCAACTGGCCTAAAACAAAGCTTTGCTATGTATGCAAGAAGGCTTTGCTCTAATTTCGGCAGAAAAGACTTCCTCAACCAGGTTTGTAGGAAAAAGGGTGCAAGGAGGAAACATTAGATTCCTCTGATTATTCAGTCATGTTCCTTTTCAGATACCTACGTGCCTAGAAGAACAATAAATCACTTACCCACGTTTCTTATCTGGCATACCCTTTCCATTCTCTTAATTGTGCCCCTCATCCATCCCCAAGCCCTCTCAGGTGCCTTGAGACATCTAGTAACAACCACAACCCTCGTACCTCTGAAAAACATATAACCTAATGGAGAACCTAACACCAAAAGCCAACAGATAAAGAATGAAGCACCCACCAAGGCAGAGGGCCTGATGTAAGCATTAGGCCTGTCACACCAGGAGCAAGACGCAGCTTTCCTGGGTCCTCACTGAAGCCCACACCTTCCCAGTGCCCAGTTTAGAGGCTGCCTATAGGGCTTTTAAAGGCAGTGAGGGAGTGGTTTGAGAGCTTTCTCTGAGGTTTAATTAACATTCACAGTAAGAAGCAAAAACTTGGATTTCTAAATTTAATTCATAGGCATCACGGGATAGTCCTTATGTGTGAAGTAGTGAGATCTAGACACCTCAAACCCAGGGAAGGTATTAACTTCTGATTCATGTCAAATTACTATCTGACCAGTCTTTACTCGAAGATCCATGTTATTACTGATTAATGGGTGGGTTAACATTCCTTGGGCCTGGTTCTTTAATCATTCCTTTTCAAGCCTCCTTCCCCTAGGAGAAGAGCAGTATAGTAAAAAAGAACATAAAGATACATAAAATATGGCAATATACAACTACTTATCTACACATACATATATTTAGTCTTATTTTTTATTTTCTGTAATGGAAGGACTGACCTATAAGAACTGAAAACATGGTTCCAGGCAAGATGGCCAAATAGGAACAGGTCTGGTCTGCAGCTCCCAGTGAGACCAATGCAGAAGGCAAGAGATTTCTGCATTTCCAACTGAGGTATCCCGTTCATCTCACTGGGACTGGTTAGACAGTGGGTGCAGCCCACAGAAGGTGAGCAGAAGCAGGGTGGGGCATCACCTCATACGTGAAGTGCAAGGGGTTGAAGAACTCCCTTCCCTAGTCAAGGGAAGCTGTGAGGGACTGTGTCATGAGGGACAGCACTATCTGGCCCAGATGCTATGCTTTTCTTATGGTTTTGGCAACCTGCAGACCAGGAGATTCCCTTGGGTGCCTACACCACCAAGGCCCTGGGTTTCAAGCACAAAACTGGGTGAACACAAAAAAATTTGAGCAGACAACAAGCTGGGTTTCAAGCACAAAACTGGTGGACAAAAAAAAATTTGAGCAGACACCAAGTTAGATGCAGGAAGTTTTTTTCGTATGCCAGTGGGTGCCTGGAACCCCAGCAAGATAGAACCATTCACTCCCCTGGAAAGGGGGCTGAAGCCAGGGGGCCAAGAGGTCTTGCTCAACAGGTCCTACCCCCATGGAGCCCAGCAAGCTAAGATCCACTGGCTGGAAATTCTCACCACCAGCACAGCAGTCTGAAATCAACCTGGGAAGCTTGAGATTTGTGCGGGGAGGGGCATCCACCATTACTGAGACTTGAGTAGGCAGTTTCCCCCTCACAGTATTGAGGTAGAAGGCAAGTTCAGACTGGGCAGAACCCATTGCAGCCTGGCAAAGCCGCTGTAGCCAGACTGCCTCTCCAGATTCCTCCTCTCTGGACAGGGCATCTATGAAATAAAGGCAGCAGCCCCAATCAGGCGCTTATAGATAAAACTCCCATCTCCCTGGGACAGAGCACCTGAAGGAAGGGGCAGCTGTGGGCACACCTCCATCAGACTTAAATGTCCCTGCCTGCTGGCTTGGAAGAGAACAGCAGATCTCCCAGCACAGCTATTGAGCTCTGCCAAGGGACAGACAACCTCCTCAAGTGGGTCCCTGACCCGGGTGCCTTCTGACTGGGAAACACCTCCCAGCAGAGGTTGACAGACACCTCATACAGGAGAGCTCCAGCTGGCATCTGGCAGGTGCTGCTCTGGGATAAAGCTTCCAGAGGAAGGAACAGGTAGCAAACTTTGCTGTTCTGCAGCCTCCACTGGTGATACCCAGGCAAACAGGGCCTGGAATGGACCTCCAGCAAACTCCAACAGATCTGCAGCAGAGGGGCCTGATTGTTAGAAGGAAAACTAACAAACACAAAGGAATAGCATCAACATCCATAAAAAGGACATTCACACAGAAACCCCATCCGAAGGTGACCAACATCAAAGACCAAAGGTAGATAAATCCACAAAGATGATGAAAACCCATCCCAAAGAGGCTGAAAATTCCAAAAACCAGAAAGTCTCTTCTCCTCCGAAGGATCACAACTCCTTGCCACCAAGGCAACAAAACTGTACAGCGAATGAGTGTGAAGAATTGACAGAAGTAGACTTCAGAAGGTGGGTAATAACAAACTCCTCCAAGCTAAAGGAACATGTTCTAACCCAATGCAAGGAAGCTAAGAACCTTGAAAAAAGGTTAGAGGAATTGTTAACTAGAATAATCAGTTTAGAGAAGAACATAAACGACCTGAGGAAGCTGAAAAACAAAGCACAAGAACTTTGTGAAGCATACATAAGTATCAACAGTCGAATTGACCAAGCAGAAGAAAGGATATCAGAGATTGAAGATCAACTTAATGAAATAAAGTGTGAAGACAAGATTAGAGAAAAAAGAATGAAAAGGAACAAACAAAGCCTCCAAGAAATATGGGACTATGTGAAAAGATCAAACTTATGTTTGATTGGTGTACCTGAAAGTGATGGAGAAAATGGAACCAAGTTGGAAAACATTCTTCGGGATATTATCCAGGAGAACTTCCCCAATTTAGCAAGACAGGAAAACTTTCAAATTCAGGAAGCACAAAGAACTCCACAAAATGCTTCTCAGGAAGAGCANGTGTGAAGACAAGATTAGAGAAAAAAGAATGAAAAGGAACAAACAAAGCCTCCAAGAAATATGGGACTATGTGAAAAGATCAAACTTATGTTTGATTGGTGTACCTGAAAGTGATGGAGAAAATGGAACCAAGTTGGAAAACATTCTTCGGGATATTATCCAGGAGAACTTCCCCAATTTAGCAAGACAGGAAAACTTTCAAATTCAGGAAGCACAAAGAACTCCACAAAAATGCTTCTCAGGAAGAGCAACCCCAAGACACATAATCATCAGATTCCCCAAGGTCAAAATGATGGAAAAAATGTTAAGGGCAGCCAGAGCGAAAGGTCAGGTTACACACAAAGGGAAGGCCATCAGACTAACAGCAGATCTCTTGGCAGAAACTCTACAAGCCAGAAGAGAGTGGGGCCAATATTCAACGTTCTTAAAGAAAAGAATTTTCAACCCAGAATTTCATATCCAGCCAAACTAAGCTTCATAAGTGAAAGAGAAATAAAATCCTTTACAAGCAAGGAAATGCTGACAGATTTTGTCACCACCAGGCCTGCCCTACAAGAGTTCCTGAAGGAAGTACTAAACATGGAAAGGCACAATCGGCACCAACCACTGCAAAAACATACCAAATTGTAAAGACCATCAACACTATGAAAAAACTGCATCAACTAACAGGAAAAATAAGCAACTAGCATCATAAAGACAGGATCAAATTCACACATAAAAATATTAACCTTAAATGTAAATAGATTAAATGCCCCAATTAAAAGACACAGACTGGCAAATTGGATAAACAGTCAAGACCCATCAGTGTGCTGTATTCAGGAGACCATCTCATGTCCAAAAACCCACATGGGCTCAAAATAAAGGGGATGGAGGAAGATTTACCAAGCAAATGGAAAGCAAAAAAAAGTAGGGGTTGCAATCCTAGTCCCTGATAAAACAGACTTCAAACCAACAAAGAGCAAAAGAGACAAAGAAGGGCATTACATAATGGTAAAGGGATCAATTCAACAGGAAGAGCTAACTATCCTAAATATATATGCACCCAATACAGGAACACCCAGATTCATAAAGCAAGTTCTTAGAGACCTACAAAGAGACTTAGATTCCCACACAGTAATAGTGGGAGACTTTAACACACCACTATCAATATTAGACAGATCAAAGGGACAGAAAATTAACAAGGATATTCAGGATTTGAACTCAGCTCTGGACCAAGCGAACCTAATAGACATCTGCAGAACTCTCCACTACACAAATAAACAGAATATACATTCTTCTCAGCACCACATCACACTTATTCTAAAATTGACCACATAATGGGAAGTAAAACACTCCTAAGCAAATGCAAAAGAACAGAATCATAACAAGCAGTCTCTCAGACCACAGTGCAAACAAATTAGAGCTCATATTAAGAAACTCGCTCAAAACCTCACCACTACATGGAAACTGAACAACCTGCTCCTGAATGACTACTGGGTAAATAACAAAATGAAGGCAGAAATAAATAAGTTATTTGAAACCAATGAAAACAAAGACACAGCATACCAGAATCTCTGGGACACAGGTAAAGCAGTGTTTGGAGGGAAATTTATAGCACTACATGCTCAGGAGAATGTGGGAAAAATCAAAAATCAACACTTCACCATCATGATTAAAAGAACTAGAGAAGCAAGAGGAAACAAATTCAAAAGCTACTAGAAGACAAGAAATAATTAAGATCAGGGCAGAGCTGAAGGATATAGAGACACAAAAAAAGCCTTCAAAAAATCAATGAATCGAGGAGCTGGTTTTTTGAAAATATTAACAAAATAGATAGGCTGCTAGCCAGACTAATAAAGAAGAAAAGTGAGAAGAATCAAATAGACACAACAGAAAAATGATAAAGGGGATATCATCACTGATCCCACAGAAATACAAACTACCATCAGAGAATACTGTAAAAACCTTTACACAAATAAACTAGAAAATCTAGAAGAAATGGATAAATTCCTGGACACATGCACCCTCCCAAGACTAAACTAGGAAGAAGTCAAATCCCTGAATAGACCAATAATAAGTTCTGAAATTGAGGCAGTAATTAATAGCCTACTAACCAAAAAAAAACCCCAGGACCAGACGGATTCACAGCCAA
>NW_016827868.1:97344-108560 GCF_001698545.2 Rhinopithecus bieti
CAAATAAACTAGAAAATCTAGAAGAAATGGATAAATTCCTGGACACATGCACCCTCCCAAGACTAAACTAGGAAGAAGTCAAATCCCTGAATAGACCAATAATAAGTTCTGAAATTGAGGCAGTAATTAATAGCCTACTAACCAAAAAAAAACCCCAGGACCAGACGGTTTCACAGCCAAATTCTACCAGAGGTACAAAGAGGAGCTGGTATCATTCCTTCTGAAACTATTCCAAACAATAGAAAAAGAGAGAATCCTCCCTAACTCATTTTATGAGACCAGCATCATCCTGATAACAAAATCTGGAAGAGACACACACAAAAAAAAGAATATTTCAGGCCAATATCCCTGATGAACATTGATGCAAAAATCCTCAATAAAATACTGGCAAACCGAATCCAGCAGCACATCAAAAAGCTTATCCACCATGATCAAGTTGGCTTCATCCCTGGGATAAAAGCCTGGTTCAAAATACAAAAATCAATAAACGTAACCCATCACTTAAACAGAACCAATGACAAAAACCACATGATTATCTAAATAGATGCAGAAAAGGCCTTTGATAAAATTCAACACCACTTCATGCTAAAAACACTCAAAAACCTAGGTATTGATGGAACGTATCTCAAAATAATAAGAGCTACTTATGACAAACCCACAGCCAATATCATACTGAATGGGTGAAAGCTGGAAACATTCCCTTTGGAAACTGGCACAAGACAAGGATGCCCTTTCTCACCACTCCTATTCAACACAGTATTGGAAGTTCTGGCCAGGGCAATCAGGAAAGAGAAAGAAATAATGGGTATTCAAATAGGAAGACAGGAAGTAGAATTGTCTCTGATGACATGATTGTATGTTTAGAAAATCCCATCGTATCAGCCCAAAATCTCCTTAAACTGATAAGCAACTTTAGCAAAGTCTCAGGATATGAAATCAGTGTGCAATAACTGAAGTATTCCCATACACCAATAATAGACAAATAGTCAAATTATAAGTGGACTCCCATTCACAATTGCTACAAAGAGAATAAAATACCTAGGAATACAACTTACAAGGGACATAAAGATCTCTTCAAGGAGAAGTACAAACCACTGCTCAAGGAAATAAGAGAGGACACAAATAAATGGAAAAACATTCCATGCTCATGGATAGGAAGAATCAATATCATGAAAATGGCCATACTGCCCAAAGTAATATATACATTCAGTGCTATTTCCATCAAGCTAACATTGACTTTCTTCACAGAATTAGAAAAAACTACTTTAAATTTCATGTGGAGCCAGAAAAGAGCCCATATAGCCAAGACAATCCTAAGCAAAAAGAACAAAGCTGGAGGCACCAAGCTACCTGACTTCAAACTATATTACAAGGCTACAGTAACCAAAGCAGCATGGTACTAGTACCAAAACAGATATATAGACCAATGGAAGAAAACAGAGGCTTCAGAAATAACCCCACACATCTACAACTATATGATCTTTGACAAACCTGACAAAAACAAGCAATGGGGAAAGGATTCCCTATTTAATGAATGTTGTTTAGAAAACTGGCTAACTATATGCAGAAAACTGAAACTGTACCCTTTCCTCACACCTTATACAAAAATTAACTCAAGATGGATTAAAGACTTATATAAGACCTGAAACCATAAAAACCCTAGAAGAAAACATAGGCAATACTATTCAGGACATAGGGATGAGAAAAGACTTCATGACTAAAACACCAATGGCAACAAAAGCCAAAACTGACAAGTGGGATCTAAATAAACTAAAGAGCTTCTGCACAGAAAAATAAACTATCATCAGAGTGAACAGGCAACCTACAGAATGGGAGAAAATTTTTGCAAGTTACCCATCTGACAAAAGTCTAATATCCGGAATCTACAAGGAACTTAAACAAATTTACAAGAAACTTAAACACAGGAACTTAAACAAGGAACTTAAACAAATTTACAAGAAAATAATCGAAAAACCCTATCAAAAAGTGGGTGAAGGATATAACAGACACTTTTCAAAAGAAGACAGTTATGTGGCCAACAAACATATAAATAAAAGCTCATCATCACCAGTCATTAGATAAATGCATATCAAAACCACAATGAGATACCATCTCACACCAGAGAGAATGGTGATTATTAAAAAGTCAGGGAACAACAGATGCTGGAGAGGATGTGGAGAAATAGGACCGCTTTTACACTGTTGGTAGGAGGGTAAATTAGTTCAACCATTGTGGAAAACAGTGTGGCGATTCCTCAAAGATCTAGAACCAGAAATACCATTTGACCCAGCAATTTCCATTACTGGGTATATACTTAAAGGAGTATACGTCATTCTACTATAAAGACACATGCACACATATGTTTATTGCAGCACTATTCACAATAGCAAAGACTTGGAACCAACCCAAATGTCCATCAATGATAGACTGGATAAAGAAAATGTGGCACATATACACCATGGAATACTGTGCAGCCATAAAAAAGAATCAATTTATGTCTTTTGCAGGGACATGGATGCAGCTGGAAACCATCATTCTCAGTAAATGAACACAGGAACAGAAAATGAAACACCTCATGTTCTCACTCATAAGTGGGAGTTGAACAATGAGAAAAAGGGATGCACGGAGGGGAACATCACACATTGAGGCCTGTCAGAAGGTGGGGGACAAGGGGAAGGATAGCATTAGGAGAAATATCTAATGTAGATGATGGGAGAATGGGTGCAGCAAACCACCATGGCACATGTATACCTATGTGAGAAACCTGCATATTCTGCACGTGTATCCCAGAACTTAAAGTATAACTAAAAAAAAAAAAAAAAAAAAACCTGAAAACATGTCTTATTTCCACAATTAATGATGTGGGCTCTGCTATAATAGGCTAGTGGATTTCTTCCCAAGGAAATAAAAGGAGCTGGAAGGAGAGCCAAAAAAGGAACAAGGAAAGGTGGAAGGCTCCATAGACTGGGATTCATAGAGAAAACGTGATCCAAAAGAGAAAGCAGTATGCAAGTAGTGACAGCCAAGCTGGCCTGGAGAATTATCACAGTGAGTGAGGGGCATTGTTTGAGCCCCTTGGTGCACCCAGATACCTTACCAATCAACCACCCAGTCTCCACAAGAATGAAAGCTACACATGGCCTACAAAGATAATTCCATGTCAAGTGATCTTCCAGTCTTTACCCAGATAGAAACTTTGATCCACCTCCACCACTTCTGCACCTGCTAAGCAGAATAAGATCCAGTTCACGTTTTCTAGCTGTGGCAGGGTATTCTACTGTACTCATTTAATTCATCCCCTGTTAATTAGTTTGGCACTAATCTTTTTCTATGACCAACAATGCCAAAGTTAATAAACCTCTTCATATGCTGTCCTATACATGTGCAAGTATAAAGCAACCTGGATAAATCCTAAGCACACAGCACTCAGTAAAGAAAAAGTAAGACAAAATTAAATATAAAACATAAGAATATCATAGACCTGGAAATGTGTGCATATGAAACCAACAAGCTTCTAGAATAAATGTAAAATAGATACATATTAAGTGTAATAGAATGACTTCAGGAAGGTGTAAGAGAGTTAAATCATCTGTATTATAACAGGAAGTTAATGGATTATTTCAATTTGATAAATCAAGAAGAGAAGTAGCATAGAAATAGAGAAATAACTACCAGAAGACAAAGCTAAATGAATTGCTTCTAGGAAGTAGGACTTAGGGGTGAAGAGGGATGAAGCTGGAAATCACTGTTTTCATTTTATACAGCTTTTAGTATTTTGTTTTAAGCTATGGAATTGCACTACCTTAATAAGAATAAAATTTAGAAATTAAAGTAATAAAGTCAAAACTAAATAGCCCTGTGGGTAAAGATATAGAAAATAATGTATTAAGATTTTGAATTTCAAATCCAAAGGAGCTTTTTTAAGTGTATATATGTGTGTTGTGTGTGCATATATGCATATGATTAAATTTTCCTCTAGGAAAATTACATTATCACAATAATAAGTGAGACTGCTCTTTTCCTCATATTCTCACTAACATCAGAAATTAACTTTTTAAAAATTCTTCATGGTAGGTTTCCAAAAAATGTCAGGAAATGATTGTTTCTTAAAAATGAATATTTATGACACACTTCAAACATACACTCACGGGATAGGTCTAGCTACATAATTTTGGGGGGTCAATGCAAAATGAAAATGCAAGACCCTTTGTTCCAAATTATGAAGAATTTCAAGGTAGCATCAACAATGTATTATAAACACGAGTACAGGGCCCTTCTAAGCACAGGACTCTGTGCAAGACGTCACATGCCCATGAAGTTCTACAGCTGAAAAATCTGAAAATGTTTCACTTTTAATAAGAACCTCAAGTGTCTTTAATTCGGATTCCCAGGAACTATATTTTGGGAAGCACTGCTCTAGGTCCACCCATATGGGCCAGAGAAACACTCATTGGCAGCTGCTGATAACAAAAAGTTTAACTGGACTTGAAAAAATTATAGTTAACAGTAGAGCACATTTCAGTCTTAAGTCACCGGTGGCATAAGATGAAGGTGTCAGATTGTATACCAAAAGAAAAGAGCACATATGATTCCACAGACTGAAGGTCCTGGACTGAAGTTTGTTACATCAGCTTTGGGTATTAAAGAGGGAACTTGCTGTCAAGGGTAAGAAAGGACCCCAATTCTTATGTTTAGAACAGGACCAAACAGGTAACTAGAACAGAAAGTCAGAACAGGGAATATGCGTTAATTAACTCAACTATCATTTCCTGAGGTTTTTGATAAACAGTCCTTCTCCAAGGAGTTAACAATACAATGAGTGACTTGAATAAATTGATATTGGTAAATGTTATAATAGAGTCATACATATGATATACCCTAGAAGCAGAGCAAGACTACAACAAAAGAATATAGGTTGGGTAAGACAGAAAAGAAGGAGTCTCTCAATGGAAGAGTAGGAGTTAGAGAGCAGAAAAGGATAGAATGAAAAATTGCAACTAAATAAAAAGCATAAAAAAGAAAGAGTATGTTGAATTAGGAGAGCAAGGAAAAGCTCAGTTCTCTGGATGGTCTCTAAGGTGGCATATCACAGACAAAAGGCCAGAGCGGGGCACCATAAAGTAGGTTACCAAATAAGGGATCTTATACAGGCCAGCAGCCTCATGGAACCTGAATGTGGAGAAAGATAGTCAAAGAAATCCTGTTGCTAAGCAGAATCAATCTTTCTTGCCTGAAGCTCAGATGGGCTTGGGAACCCCAAACTTGGGTATGGGGCCAAAATTCTAGGTGGGAAAGCAGAAAGCCCACCTCAGGAAAGCAAAGTAAGACTTCCATTGAGAAGTAAATCTGAACAGAGAGGGAAGGCTGAAATTGTTTTCTTTCAACTTTTTTTATTTTCCTCCTCACATGTGTTTAAAAAAAACTTTAGACAATATAAATTTAACTGAGTTTATTTGAGCAAAGAACAATTCATGAATCAGGCAACACTTAAAACTGGAAAAGGTTCAGAGAGCTCCACTTCAGCAATGTAAGCAGTTGGCTTTTATAGGCTGAGCGTGGAAGCAAAGCAAAGACATTACTTGATTGGCTACAGCTAGGCATTTGCCTTAATTGGCTATGGTTTGATGGGAGGTCCCTAGTTATATAAACAACCAGCTAGTTAGTTGTCTGTGATTAGCTGAAGCTCAATTCAAAGTTAATCAGGTACACGGAATGCCTCTAAGTTTAGTTTTGTAAAATTTGTGTAAGGCTTCCAGGTACAGAAACAACCTCAGACCAATCACCTTCTGCTTACTTTGCTTTAACACATGTTAAAGTGCTAACACTTGTTAACACTTTAAGTGTTTAACACATGTTAAAGGGTCAGTGTAGACTGACAGTCATGTGAGCATGTCATGCAACAGGTCAAGCAGGGATGTACCTTTGAACCCAGCCTGCATCCGAGACAGAGCTCTGGTGCCTGAAACAGCGCAGATGTACCTCACCAGATAAAAACACAGAAGCACAGATGTCCATATTCCTCTCTTGAAAACTCTGTCCTGTAGGCAAGTTGGGTTGAGGTAGCAGGTGGTTTTGTTCTAGAGTCGGGTTTTTTTCCTATCACATACATTTTTATGTCTGATTACCATATATTGCTTAAAATATTACTTAATCCATTACTGATACCTTAGAACTTACTTGTTTTTAAAGGCCTCAGGAGAAGTGGCCACAGGTTTTTTTTTTTTTTTTTTATCACAGAGTCATTTACACATGAATCATATTTACAGAGACTTATCCTGTATCACCTATTTGAATTTGTTTCTACACAAAACAAGATTCCCTCCAGGCACGGAGCTTATGTATAAATATTGTGTTCCTTTGCAGCCTCAGACTGTCAGTATTCCCCACCACCAGCACCTTTTCATTTCCTTTTTTTCCTCTAAGTGCATTGTCTTTGTGTACACATCATTTGCTATCTTAATTATTTGACAAACAAGAGTATTTCCATCATCTTTCACTCCCACTGAGTTTTCTTCCCTGTGGAACTTTCAGTGAGTACCATCATATTATTTCTGCTTCAATGTTTGAGATTCTTTCTTGTTTGTTTGTTTGTTTGTTTGTTTTTTGAGATGGAGTCTCGCTCTGTCACCCAGGCTGGAGTGCAGTGGCGTGATCTGGGCTCACTGCAAGCTCCGCCTCCTGGGTTCACGCTATTCTCCTGCCTTAGCCTCCCGAATAGGTGGGATTACAGGCGTGAGCCACCACGCCCGGCGGAGATTCTTTCTTAATATGGTATTTGGAAAGTTTTCTGATGGCATCTTGCTTGTACAGAATTACCTCTAGACCTCAGAGAAAAAAGGGGCCCAACATTTAGAGTATGAATTTCTCAACTTTTCTCTCAGTGAGAAAAATGATGTGACACAGTTAACTGATGCTATGATAAGGCTGAAAATCATAAGACACACACAAATAAAATACCTCACAAGCCACCCCAACCCAAACATTGCAGCTACCAGGAAGTACAAAATGGCAAGAGAGGCTTTTTGCTATTGTAGACACTTTAGGCTTTGACGAGATTTGCCATTTTTCATTTGAAGGCTAACCTTATTATTGACCATGTTGTAACTTTATGTAAATAAAACTATAGGCACATAGCGCCCTGATATGGTTTGGCTCTGTGTCCCCACCCAAATCTCATCTTAAATTGTACTCCCATAATTCCCATGTGTTGTGGGAGGGACCTGATGGGAGATAATGGAATCATGGGGGTGGTTTCCCCAATACTGTTTCCGTGGTAGTGAATAAGTCTCACAGGATCTGATGATTTGATCAGGGAATTCTGCTTTTGCATCTTCCTCATTCTCTCTTTGTCTGCCGCCATGTGAGAAGTGCCTTTCACTTTCCACCATGATTGTGAGGCCTCCGCAGCCACATGAAACCATAAGTCCAATGAACCTCTTTCTTTTGTAAATTGCCCACTCTTGGGTGTGTCTTTATCAGCAGCATGAAAATGGACTAATACATGCCCTGACCCATGAAACAAAGAAGTACATAGAAGTAGAAGGTAGTACCAAGTACTAAGTGTTACTCAGAATTAAGTGGTTGAGAAGTATGGCTCTGATTGTTCAGAGGAGAGAGAGGTTGGTAATCTTACTTAGTCATTGCATCTACCCTCTTATACAGAAATGCTTACAAAGACACAGGAATAGGTAATGATCCTATTATGCTCATACACCTGGGTAAAGACCTGCCTGATGGGAAAAGAATCAGAACAATATGAAGTTGGTCTCACAGGTAAAGCTAGGCTATGAGGAGCATTAAGATGAGGCAGAAAGACAGGGACAGAAGCTGAGGGATGTCACACAATCAGAATGTTTCCACGTCAAATGATCATACAAATGCTGTAACTCTACCTTAATTTTACCCCGTATATAAGGAAACAGACCAGAGCAGTTAAGTGACTTGGTCCATGTCAGAAAGCTTGTCATTAGTAGCAAGTTCCAGACTGGCATGCCAGTGTCTGACTACTGTCTACTCCACCACATTCTTCAGTTTGACCTGAACTCTTCATGAACAGTAAGTTAGAGTATTAACATTCTCCAACATGGAATGAAGAGTCTAGGGTAAAAATGGTGTGTCAAAATTCAGGGCAGACACACAGTTCAAAGGAATAATTCATAAGCAAGGATAAGCACAGAAATGCACTAAAAGTGACTCCAGATTTTCCAAACTAGTGGAAATCCTACTTCAGCCATTTAAATCGTGTATTAATTTATCAAATCTAAGCCACCATACAAATTATTATAGTTATTATTATTACAATTATTACTAAGAAAATGGTGAACCAATTGACACTATCAAAAATGTTAGGAATAAAAAACTTACCTTGAGGAATAGGGGAGAGTTTCCAGTAGAAAGAATAGATGAAAAATTTGGTCTCCACAATGTTAAGCTAGAAGTGACAGAGAACTACAACTGAAAATATGGAACATAATGACAGCAAGTATATTTTAAGTGAATGAATAAAAAAATACTTTATCAAATTGTTTAGGGAAATATTCATGATGAATCAGGATATGCAGAGCTGCAACTTGAGGAAGAAAACAGAATTTAAAATGTAGATTTGGGAGTCACAGTGAAAAGTTACATTTATTTAGTGCTTTTTACCTATCAAGATTGCTCTAAGTGCTTTACACAAATAAACACATTTAATCCTAGCTAAGTTCAAGAGCTTAACTACTGTACTATGTTGTGCTTTCCTGTTACTGCAACAAAGAAATGATAAATGACTAAGATCAGATGACCTCTTATAGTTAAAAAATGTGGAGAAAAAAGGCAGGAGCCCTTGCATATTCATGGCTATATGGAGGGACTAGGGCCAGGATAGAGAAATATTACAAGGCAATAGAGTGGAAAGATAGAAACCAGAAAGGTTTATCAGTCAAAGTCCAACTAGGAAAACAAAGTCCACTCGATATATGTAAAACAGAAAAAAATTAACACAGAAAATTGGTTACACAGGCAATAAAAGAGCTGACAATACCAACAGGATACAATGAGGTAACCCAAGGATTAGCAACATCAAGAATCTGGTACCACCCTAAATAAGAAGGACAAAGAAAGCAGCATCTTAGCTTGGGTTCTTTGCTCTTTTCCATGCCTCCCACTGCAAATCACAGGCTGAAATCAAAGCTTATGTGTAAGTAGTTTATTTAGGAAGTGATTTCAGGAAGCTGGAGTGAGGTACCAGAATGAGAGGAGGAGAAAAATTCGAGATAAGGGTGCATTGTTTAGATCACTGCTTTGGGCAACTGAAACTCATTCGCACGCAGAATCTTTTGTGGATCATGTAGAAGACTCAGATCTTTTTCCACATAAGGATTGCATGAGAGAAGTGTTTGTTCATCAGCTTCCATCTCTCCTCAGTGGAGAGTCACTGTATTTGTTCTCACACTGCTATAAAGAACTACATGAGACTGGATAATTTATGAAGAAAAAAGGTTTAAGTGACTCACAGTTCCACAGGCTGTATGGGAGTCATGGTTAGGGAGGCTTCAGGAAACTTACAGTCATGGCAGAAGGGCAAAGGGGAAGCAAGCACATCTTCACATGGTGGCAGGGGAGAGAGAGCAAGGTGGGAGGTGCTACACACTTTTTAACAACCAGATCTCATGAGAACCCTGTCACAAAAGCAGCATGGGGGAAGTCTGCCCCTAGATTCAATCACTTCCCATGTGGACCCTCCTTTAGCATGCAGGGATTACAATCGGACATGAGATTTGGGTAGGGACACAGAGCCAAACCGTATCAGTCACCTTCGGGGTATTGATATCCTACAGTTTCTGTTTGTACATGGTTGCTTGCCATACAGACTTTCAGAAACCTCTACAGTATAGTAGAAATCCCATGAGAGAAAGTGAAAGATGACTAGCATTGATGTGAGACCCTATAAGCTTGAGATGAGTTGAAACTGTTGACTTGTTTACTGCAGTTGTGCTGAAATGAAGCTGGAAGGTTGTGAATTAGGGCACTAATGGGGCCTGATAGAAGAAATGTTATCAGCACCCAGTATCAGGATCACCCAGTAAATGTTGGGGTTAGAGTGGGAGTCATGGAAGATATGCTGCTGCTGCTGGAGATGCCACCCAGGGCAGAATGAGCGATAAACACTCTCGTTTTTCCATTAACGTCTGTCCTCCAATCTCCCACTGTCCAAAGCCAGCCAGAAGCCTGTTGACACAGGACCCTATCAAACAAACAGCAAATATATTTTCCACTCCTGTGGCTAGCCTTTTCTCTCTCCCAATAGTGTCTTTTGATGAACATTCTTTATTTTAATGCCATCCAATTTATCAACCTTTTCCTTCATGGTTAGTGCTTTGGGTGTCCTGTCTAAGAAATCTTTCACTTTCCCCAAGGTCATGAGGACATCCCCCTATGTGATCTTCTAGAAGCTTTATTATTTGTCATATATGTTTGCATCTACAATCCACCTGGACTTTATTTTTAAGTATGATGTGAGGTCAGGATTAGGTTTCATTTTTTTTCCATTTAGATATTCAGTTGATTCAGGATAATTTATTAGGGAAAATATTTTCCCACTGCTTTTCAATGTTACATTGTTGTAAGTCACGTGCCCTATACATTGGGGGTCTCTTTCTGGTCTCTACTCTGTTTTATTGACCTTAAGTCAAGTGTCCATATATTGGGGTCTTTTTCTAGTTTCTACTCTGTTTTACTGATCTTCTATTCATGAGTCAAAACCATAATATATTACTTTTCATTTAAAACAAGTCTTGAAATTTGGCACAGTAATCCTCCAACTCTTCTTCAAACTTTTCTTAGCTATTCTTGTTCTTTTGCATTCCCATGTAAACTATAGAATTGACTTTTTTTATTTTTTTATTTTATTATACTCTATGTTCTAGGGTACATGTGCATAACGTGCAGGTTTGTTACATATGTATACTTGTGCCATGTTGGTGTGCTGCATCCATCAACTCGTCAGCACCCATCAAGTCATCATTTATATCATGTATAACTCCCCAATGCAATCCCTCCCTCCGTCCCCCTCCCCATGATAGGCCCCAGTGTGTGATGTTCCCCTTCCCGAGTCCAAGTGATCTCATTGTTCAGTTCCCACCTATGAGTGAGAACATGCGGTGTTTGGTTTTCTCTTCTTGTGATAGTTTGCTAAGAATGATGGTTTCCAGCTGCATCCATGTCCCTACAAAGGA
>NW_016827868.1:111201-115456 GCF_001698545.2 Rhinopithecus bieti
TTTCAGAATTGACTTTTTAATTTCCACACAATAAACTATTTGGATTTTTATTGATATTCCATTAAACCTGTAAATTAACTTGGGAAGGGATTTTTCTTAAATTTTATATGTAGTATATGTAAAATCTTCTAAAAGTATATTAGAAAACTTTAAAGAATCTGAAAAAAGAAACACAGTAGACCTAAATAGGCATTTCAGAGAAAAAGATATCCAAATGGCAAATAAGCATGCGAAAAGTGTTCAACCTTAGTAGTGATCAGGGAAATCAAATTTAAAGCCACAATGAAGTATCACCACACACTTGCCAAAAGAGTTAAAACTTTCAAAGGTAACAATGCTGTGTTGGAGAGATGAGGATCACCTTGAATTCTCATGCAATGATAACTGAAAGAGTAAAATGGTATATAACCACTTGGGAAAATTACGTGGTAAACTTTACTAACTATAAATATGTATATATCCTTTGAGTTAGCAATTTCATTTCTAATTATAACTTAAAGTACACACATATTTTCACCAAGAGATGTATACAACAATGTTCATTAAAAATAATTATAATAAAATAGTGGAAACTTTCCACATGTTCATTAATAGTACAATGGATAAATTGTGCTATATTCATACATTAGAATGTTGCAATGAGAATAAATAAATTACTGCTAAATTGAACAATATGAATAAATCTCACAAACATAATTTTGAGGAAAAGAAGCTAGACACAAAACAACACAAACTATTTTATTCTATTTTATATAAAGTTCAAAAACAAACATGGTCAAACTATGATGTTAGAAGTCAGGGTAATTATAATTTTTAGAGAGAAGAGAGAGAGTAGTAATTGGGAGGAGGCATGAGGAATACTTCAGGAGTCCTAAGAATGTTCTATTTCTTGACCTAGTGGTAGGTTTATGGGTGTTTCACTTTATGATAATGCGTTCAGCTATACATTTCTAATTTGTGTACACTGCTGTATGTTGTGAAAGTTGCAAGAATCAAAAAGGAGTCACTTGTGTTGAAAACCCTGCCCAAATAGAGCTGTGCAAGGTCATAAAGGGAGAGTTCTTATGCACAAATGCCTGATGACAGGAATTATCACAAAAGACTGCAAAAACCACAACCTTACACAAAGGCTGTCATCACATACACACATACACACACACACACACACAAATACTTCTGTGAGAACATCACTCAGTAACTGCCTGTCCACTCTCAGACTAGTGCCACCCTTGTTACTGAACCTTGTAGACAAGGAGAATTATCTCAAAACAATATGTAACCCTTCTCATTCTTCCTTTAAAAAAATACATTTTTTCCTATATCATTTGTTTTTTGACTTTGCTTTTGTAGTAAACGATGTTTAGCATAGTTGAATTTATCAATATTTTCATGACTGATGTATTTTGTGACATGTTTACATAGGTCTTCTCCTAACCAGAATTATTCTTAAAGACTTCCTTAGTTTTCCTAATCATCTACAGCAAGATTCTTACATTTATATTTTTAATCCTCTTGGAAACCATTTTGGTCTAGAAATTGTGTTCCTTTACCTCCCTGAATATGAGCATAGTTTACTATGGCATGTGTATTCCTCTTGCAATGCCTATTTCCAAATAAACAAGATTTTTTTAAGAAAGTCTTTTTCTATGTTTGTTAGATTGACAATATATATAATACTTCCATTTTAAAATCTTATTTAGAATAAGATAATGTATGTAAAGTGCTAGTTACAGTGATTGACACATGTTAAGCACTTAGTATTTAGTAAACATTAGCTATAGTGGATTAAATACTGGAAGCTCAACAATGTGAAGCTGCAGTAGTTTGGATCTTTGATGCCTTTATCAATACCCTGTAGCTAAGGCTAGAGTTGCAAAAATGTGTAGTGACAGGGATGCAGGCTAAAGACTGTTACAGTGACCTTGCCAATTAGAAGAGTGGGGGATTTACCCATTTACATAATCTCCTTTCCTGAAGCTGAAGTAACCCTTCTGTCACTCCCTCATTGCGTGTAGAAAGAAAATTGTACTCTCATGTTGTTGTTTAATTTTTAGTCTTTGGGGAAACGCATATCCTTGCAAAGAGACTTTTTTCTCTTTTCCAATTCATATCAATTAACACTTATGATCCTACACATAATTGAAACATTTTCAATTATAAATGTTAAAAGGAACCTTGCTCCCATGAACATGCTTCTATTACTTTTTGACAAATAAAATGATTTTCACACATTATCCCTCTATATCCTGCTTTCATTAAGTTTTGGCCCTCCCAATTTCAAAAATCTGAAGTTACAACTCTCATCTGATTTCAGCTTTGGGGTTATCTGAAGTTACTCTGCAGACTTCTGGGAAGAATTTCTTTCCATTACAGGGTTCTTTTGTCTCAACTGGGCCATCATCTATAGTCAGCCTAATCTATTCCCTTTTCATTACATCTTCTTGGACAATGAGCACAGATTTGCCTCCCTAGTTATGCTTCCTTCCTGCCCTACCTAGTGAGATTCTACAATCCAGCCCTGTGTGCCTGCTTCACTTCACCAATGCACTTGAGTCCCATTTCTAACCGGTCTGTCCCTTTCAGTCCTAAATGAAAGACTCTTGCCAGACAGCAGCCTCTATATTCTCTGGGCAGTAGTTCTGGACTTGAATATTTACACTCTCATTCCATCAGAATAGAAAAGTTCTCTCTTTTGTTAACTGGTGTATCTCTAGCTCTGTGCCTTAGTAGGCAATCAATTCATATTTGTTTTTGAATTAACACCCTGTGGTTGGGACAGCAGATGTCTCATAGTGTCTTAGGCATAATGTCATTGTACTGTTTCACTTCACTGGAAACACACTGGACAATAAGCCCAGCTGGTAAGTCCCACAGGGATAGAACAAGAGGAAAGATGGAAATTAACCTAGTGCCCTGATTCATAAGGCCAGAAGTGGCATTGCAAATCAATATTGAATCATGTGAGAGCAAGCCACTGGTGCCTACAAGACAAGTCAAAGCAAACTATGCTTCAGGAGAGCATTAGAATACAGGTGCAGAGCTGAAGAGTTCCTAGGACTTAGCACAGAGTAAATATGGATCATGTGAATGAATAGATTAATTAATTAATTAAAATAGGGCCTTCATGGGAACTAAGGAAATTAAAAGCCAAGAAAGCAATTTAGAGTAGGTAATTGTAGATCACTATTATGTGATGCAGACTATTATACCACGTAGCACAATGTTACCATTACAGTACAACACTAGCATAAAGGTAATATTGTGCTATGAAGTCTGGTCACAAAAATCTATCTCCTTTATATCCTGAGATCAGGATTCCTCTCCAAACATTCTCCTGAAATTGCAGTCATAAAATCTGGCTAAACACAAACCCAGTGGCCATAGAGAGTATAGCAGTTTGCTCTCCTACAGCAATAAATGAGTGTCTCTTTCCCCCATGCTTGCCAACCCACTGTGTTTTCAAACATTTTGATCTTTGTCGTCTGAGTGATGAAAATTAGCATTGCAGTGAAGTTTATATTTGCATTTTCCTAATTATAACGAAAGTTGACCATCTTTTAATGAGTTTCTGAGCTGCTGATATGTCTTTTCCTCTGAACTACTTATTTATGCCTTTTGCCTGTATTTCTAGTGGGCTATTGGTCTCTTTCCAAACAATCTGTAAAAATCACTCATATTGTACAAAACTTAGTCCTTTTTAACATGACCTGTAAATATTTTTTCCTACATCATTTGTCTTTTGACTTTGGTTTTATAATAAACAATGTTTAATGTGGTTGAATTTATCAATATTTTCATGACCATGACTGTTGCATTTTGTGGCATGTTTAGGTAGGCCTTTTCCTAACCAGAATTATTCTCATTTTTTTTAAATTTTTTATTTTATTATACTTTAAGTTCTACGGTACACGTGCATAATGTGCAGGCTTGTTACATACGTATACTTGTGCCATGTTGGTGTGCTGCACCCATCAACTCGTCAGCACCCATCAACTCGTCATTTACATCAGGTATAACTCCCAGTGCAATCCCTCCCCCCGACCCCCTCCCCATAATAGGCCCAGGTGTGTGATGTTCCCCTTCCCGAGTCCAAGTGATCTCATTGTTCAGTTCCCACCTATGAGTGAGAACATGTGATGTTTGGTTTTCTGTTCTTGCGATAGTTTGCTGAGAATAATGGTTTCCAGCTGTATCCATGTCCCTACAAAGGACACAAACTCATCCTTTTTTATGGCTGCATAGTATTCCATGGTGT
>NW_016827868.1:115601-119761 GCF_001698545.2 Rhinopithecus bieti
CTGCATAGTATTCCATGGTGTATATGTGCCACATTTTCTTAATCCAGTCTGTCACTGATGGACATTTGGGTTGATTCCAAGTCTTTGCTATTGTGAATAGTGCCGCAATGAACATACGTGTGCAAGTGTCTTTATAGCAGCATGATTTATAATCCTTTGGGTATATACCCAGTAATGGGATGGCTGGGTCATATGGTACCTCTAGTTCTAGATCCTTGAGGAATTGCCATACTGTTTTCCATAATGGTTGAACTAGTTTACAATCCCACCAACAGTGTAAAAGTGTTCCTATTTCTCCACATCATCTCCAGCACCTGTTGTTTCCTGACTTTTTAATGATTGCCATTCTAACTGGTGTGAGATGGTATCTCATTGTGGTTTTCATTTGCATTTCTCTGATGGCGAGTGACGATGAGCATTTTTTCATGTGTCTGTTGGCTGTATGAATGTCTTCTTTTGAGAAATGTCTGTTCATATCCCTTGCCCACTTTTTGATGGGGTTGTTTGTCTTTTTCTTGTAAATTTGAGTTCTTTATACTAACCAGAATTATTCTTAAAGACTTCCTTAATTTTCCTAATCATTTTTAGCAAGATTTTACATTTACATTTTAATGCACTTGGAAACCATTTTGGTCTAGAATATTCAGTGTATATGATGCAACCTTTTTGATTCCAGATGGCTACCCAGATGTCTGAGTATTCTTCCTTTCCACTACTGTTTTAAAATGATATCTTCATCAGACCCTAAATTCCCACACACATTTAGGTCCATATCTGGACTCTATTCAGATACATTGGTCTGTTTATGTGCTATCATAATACTATTTTAATTTGTATAACTTTATGTTTAATAGTAGAAATTTCTTTGGCCATTCTTGCTTTTTAACTTTTCTCTATGCATTTTAGAAACAGTTTGCTTTACTTCAAAAAGCAAGTCCTGTTGGTGATTCAATAAGATGACGCTAAATTTATGGATTGACTTGCATAATCCTGTCCAGGAAAAATACTTCCTTCCTAATTCCTTCAAGTTCCCTTTATGTTTCCCAAGAGGTTATAGAGTTTTCTTCAGCTAGATCTTGCACATTTCTTTAGATTTTTCTCAGAAATTGTACCTGTTGTTGCTGTTGCCATAATAATTGGATTCCTTCTCATCAAATCCTCTAATGGTTATTTGTATAAATGAAGGTTATTGTTTTCTTTACATGAATTTTATATACAGTCACTCTTCCAAATTTTTTTATCATGGGAATAAACTTTCACTTGATTCTTTGGGTTTTCCAAAAAACAATTTCAATTCTCCCTCCTTCTCTCTTTCCCTCCCTCTCTTTTCCTCTTCCTCTCTTTCACTCTCCCTCTCTTTCCCTCCCCCTCTCTTTGCTCTCCTAATTTTGACTAGTATCTCTGCAACAATGTTTAAACATTTTTATGATGGTAGAAATCCTCTAGTCATATTTTTGTTGTTGATCTCTGTTATAAACTTCATGTATGTATCCTCCCAAAATTCATATGCTGAAACCCTAATCCCCAGTAGGATGGTATTAGGATGTGTCGTCTTTGAGGTTCATGAGGATGGAGTCCCCACTGTGAGATTAGTGTCCTTGTAAGAAAAGAAAGAGCTAGCCCTCTCTATTTCTGCCACCTGAGAATACAATGAGAAGATGGCCATCTGCAAATAGAGCCTTCACTGAAACCTAGCCACGCTGGCACCCTGATCTTGAACTTCCAGTTTCCAGAACCGGGAGAAATTAATGTTTGTTATTTAAATCATCCAATTTATGGTTTTCTGTGATAGCAGCTCAAACTAAGACAATCTCTTAACATGATAAATTATATCAACAATTCTTGCCTTTCTGAGACTTTTTAATACCTATAATAAACCACACCTGATATTTATACATTATGCTTTTAATTATGTTTTCATATCTTTATATATTATGGTATTAGTTTCTTTTGGCTAATTTTATTTAGGGTGTTGGCATCCATTTTTATAAATGACATTGGTCCCTGGTTGTTTCGTGTTCAATCTTTATTAGACTTACAATTTTATTCATTCTTGATGAAAGAATTTGAAAGCTCTCCTTCTTTCATATGCTCTAGACCTGCACTGTCCAATATAGTACCCAACAGCAACATGAGGCTGTTTAAATTAAATAAAATTAACATCCAGTTTCTCAATAGAACTAGCCGCATTCACATGCTCAATAGCCACATGTCCCTGACTACCACACTGATCGGCAAATAAGACCATGTCCATCATCACAGAATGTTCTAATTTACAGCAATGCTGTAGGAGAACTTAAAAAGGAATAAATCGTCTGTTCTTTAATATGATGCTTTGAAGGAATAGCACCTAGAAAAATATTTAGGTCCTTGATGGAAATTGATGTTCTGATTTTCCACTTTTCTGGAATTCATTTTGAAGATTTATATATTCCTAGAAAATTATCCATTTCTTTAATGTTTTTACATTTATTTGAATAGGTTGAAAATGTCTATTATGTTTCTCTTAATTCTATTTAGTTTTCTTTTCATCTGTAGTTACTTCCTCAATAATCTTGTTGTTATTTGAGAAATGTGTGCCACCTGTTTTCTTGATTAGATCATGTGATGGTCACCTACAGTACCCAGTTGTTCAACCAAACACTAATCTAGGTATTGTGAAGATATGTTGTGGATGTGAATAAAGTCTATCATCAGTGTACTCTAAGTAAAGATTTTCCTAGATAATCAAGAGTGAGTGTGACTCAATCAATCAAAAGGCCTTAAGAGAACAGTGACTTCTCAGAAGAAGAAATTCTTCTATGAACTGCAGCTTTAACTAATGCCAGAGTTCCAGCCTGCCCTTCCTAGTAGCCTGCCCCGTGGATTTCAGAATTACCTAAGCAGTCCCACAATCGCATAAGCCATTATGTTTCTCTAGTAGAACCCTGATTGATAAAAATTTGCTATTAGTTTTTGTTTTACTAGTTTTCAAAAGGACATCTTTCATTTACTTATTAGCTTTATATATCATTTCCCTTTTCTCTAAATCATTAATTTTTGCTTTCATCCTTCATAATTCCTTCATTGTTATCCATAAAATTATTTTATTGAATTTTTAATAACTTCTTGATATATAGAAGTAATATATTTATTCTCACTATATATTAATACATATTTTGAGGTTTTAAATATTTCTCTGAATACTGCAAAGTATTCTATAAGTTATAATGCTGTTCTAGTGTTGTTATTAAATTTCTACATATTCTGAATTTTAGTTTGGATTTTTTCTCTGAGCTATTCAATAGAGTAATTGGGGAATATTGTTTCGGTTTTTCCCCCAAAATTTCATTACTTTATATCTTCTTTTATGATAAGAAAATGTTTTTTGTTTTATTTTCATTTTTCTGAAACGTGTTATTTTGTGTGTAGAGAAATGTATGGTCAAATTTTGTGAATATTCCATGAGGACTTGAATGAAAATTGACTCTGTTTTAGGCTACAATTTCTTATATATCAATTTGATCTTATTTTTGAGATTGAGGGCTTCTATATACTTAGCTAGCTATCTTTTGTCCACTTGAGTGTGAACTGAGAAATGTTCATATAGATATTAATATGTATTAATGAAAGCTCCGCAGATATTAGTATGTATGTATGTCTTCTCATATGTTCTATAATCTTTTATTTATGACTATTAATGCTATGTAGTTAATGAAAATATATTTGAATTTTTCTCCCTTGTGAATTGCACCATTAAATATTACAAAGTGTACTTTTTTCATCCTTAAAATACCTTTAGCCTGGCCGGGCGCGGTGGCTCAAGCCTGTAATCCCAGCACTTTGGGAGGCCGAGGCGGATGGATCACGAGGTCAGGAGATCGAGACCCTCCTGGCTAACACGGTGAAACCCCGTCTCTACTAAAAATACAAAAAACTAGCCTGGCGCGGTGGCGGGCGCCTGTAGTCCCAGCTACTCGGAGGCTGAGGCGGGAGAATGGCGGGAACCCGGGAGGCGGAGCTTGCAGTGAGCCGAGATCGCGCCACTGCACTCCAGCCTGGGCGACACAGCAAGACTCCGTCTCAAAAAAATAAAATAAAATAGGCCGGGCGCGGTGGCTCAAGCCTGTAATCCCAGCACTTTGGGAGGCCGAGACGGGCGGATCACGAGGTCAGGAGAT
>NW_016827868.1:122172-125298 GCF_001698545.2 Rhinopithecus bieti
AATCTAAAATTCTCTTTTTTTGTTGTGTCTCTGCCAGGCTTTGGTATCAGGATGATGTTGGCCTCATAAAATGAGTTAGGGAGGATTCCCTCTTTTTCAATTGATTGGAATAGTTTCAGAAGGAATGGTACCAGCTCCTCCTTGTACCTCTGGTAGAATTCGGCTGTGAATCCCCCTGGTTCTGGACTTTTATTGGTTGGTAGGCTATTAATTATTGCCTCAATTTCAGAGCTTGCTATTGATCTATTCAGGGATTCATTTTCTTCCTGGTTTAGTCTTGGGAGAGTGTAAGTGTCCAGGAAATTATCCATTTCTTCTAGGTTTTCTAGTTGATTTGTGTAGAGGTGTTTATAGTATTCTCTGATGGTAGTTTGTATTTCTGTGGGGTCGGTGGTGATATCCCCTTTATCATTTTTATTGCGTCTATTTGATTCTTCTCTCTTTTCTTCTTTATTAGTCTTGCTAGCAGACATTTATATTCTTAAGTATAGTTATAGCTGCAATACTTAATACGTCTGTTTTATGTTACATCTTTTGATCTCCAGCTACAAAAAGTGAGGAAACCAGTATACCCATCCTACCTCCTACTTTCTTTCTAGCTTTTTCTTCTATTATAATATGTATATGTATATTTCATCATGTCACATGTAATATTTATATTGTCAGAGCACATAACGTTTATAGTCTCTTCTCATCCCTCAATTACCACAATTGTTAAATTCTAACTATACAGTTCAGTAAATTATTCTTGCCATTTTCTTTCTTATCATTCTTAATTGGCTAAAGTTCATTCACCAGTAGATCCTTGAAGAAGTGTTCATGGAAACAATATTTATTGAATTTTGTCTGATGAAAACATAAAAGCAAAAGACAAAATATTTTATTTTGCCTTTATTTTAAAAAATTCAATGAAGGTAATTTTTTGGAGCACGTTTTTTCTTAAGAATTTTGTGAGGACTACTCTACCATCTCTCATCATAGTATAGTAAGGCTCTAGAGAAATCTGAGGTTGGCTTAACTTTTTTTTCTGTCATAAGTGATTTGACATTTTTGTATGTCTTTCAAAATACTCTCAATATACAAGTTTTGCTGGGAGTCTATTCTTCAGAATCCAACTGTCTTACCTATTCTTACTCCCATTTTCTTACAATACTGTTGTATAGTAAAGATCTTGTGACGGTTTCTTTTCTGGCTACTCAGCTTGACTGAGGCATTTTTTTCTGGAGCTGAACTGTGTTCCAGGTTACCTGGAGTTTTCTTTATGATTCTTGGTTTTATGTCATACTGATTACCCATTGCTTCTCTCAACCAATTAAGATAGGAATCTGTAGAATACCTCACAATGAGAAATATCCCCCTTCCCTGATTCACATGCTACAAGACTGACACATATGGCTTGCTGCATGATTTCTCACTTAGTCCCACTTTCTCTGGTTCTGGAAACAAACTGAGTCCAGGAAAATTCTTTCTGACAGTGTGTGTTCTATATTTACCATTATTGAAAATGAATAATTTACTTTGTACTTCAGTGTGTACTCTGAACTTTAAGAAGTACATTTTGCTGGCAAACTCCCTGGTTCCTTCTGGACATAACTACCCGTGTTCAACTTTCCCTGCTTTTAGAAGCCATTTCACCCATTTTGCAATTCAACATTTCAGTTGTTTTCTAATTTTTTCATATGTAGAATTTATATTTTAATTCTTATTCCTCTCCTTGCTTTTACATCATTTCCAAGAAGTGAAGGAAAATATCAACATCATGCTACCATCTTCAAACTGAGAATCTCTTTAAGGATTCCAAATATATTGTGAAGGACTGGCTCAGCATCCAGTCAAAAAAGAACTAAAATAGCGAAAGCGTTTTCAAAACACCAAAGCATCACGAGAAGGCAATTTTTTGCTTATGTTAGTGTCTTTGCTTGAGACTTATTAGATCATGTGGATAACATAAATTCAGACTACAAACTACTGTAATGTTCAAGTCTGGGGTTTCCAGTTTTAGGGGTGCATTTTTTTCACTTAGAGCTTGATTATATACCCATGTCCTTGTAATTTCCTTGTTTGGGTCATTAATTTTTTTCCGTAGTTCTCCTTTCCCTGAAGATCCTAGGTCCTTGCTTTCACAGGAGCCTCAGCCCTACCTCCTCACTTCCCAAAGCATCTTTTCCTTCACCTATAGGGATATTAAAACCCAGGCTCCTACAGTTTTCACTATCTTAAGGTCAAGAATTAGGAAAGGATCTCTGGCCCTAAATAGCGTAATCAGGCAACAAAGACACATAGTGGCCTCCAGGTGAATTAACTAAAAGGCTTCCTATAGAACAGTTCAGCAGTAATTATTCTTCTTGTCCCCTAACAATGCACAACTGTTTAACACTTTGGCGTGAATCACAAGGACAAAATCCCCAGATCTTCGCTCCAAACAAGCAAAACTCTACATAAAGAAGGCTCTTATTTCAAGTCTTTGGGTGAAGAGAAAAGCAAAGAACACCTGGAATAGCTTCAGATTTCCACAATAGGCAAGATGTTCTTTACAGAACAACCAGCCAGACCCAGAAATAGAACACATTGATGTTTTTTACCGCCAGTATAAATATTTGCTTACTTTGTCAGTAGTGGGTCCTCAGCTGTCTTCCTCTCCCTGCCTACATACACTATGAGGAATCTTATCCCTCAACCATAGTAAGACCTCCCATTTGGAGAAGGCAATTTGGGGAAAGGTACTTTAATAGCAATTCAAGCCAAAAAATTCTATCAGGCCTTTAGGTGATGAGGAAAAATAATTTCAGACCTAGAAGACTATATCCAACCAAAGTATCAATCAGCTGTAAAGATGAAACCAAGACTTTTTTGAACATACAAAGATTTAGAACATTTACTGTTTATGTACTATTTCTATTTTTTTAAAAAAACTTATTCTAGATTACTTTTAGCAAAACAAAAGTATTCAATAAATTATAATATACTTCCTGTTTCTAGTAATGGCAGACACATTTATTCAGAAAACAGCTTAAGAGCTAGGTAAAACATTTTTAAATCTGAAAGAAAGAAAGAAAGAAAGAAAGAAAGAAAGAAAGAAAGAAAGAAAGAAAGAAAGAAAGAAAGAAAGAGAGAGAGAGAGAGAGA
>NW_016827868.1:125661-130760 GCF_001698545.2 Rhinopithecus bieti
GAGAGGGGAGGGGAGGAGAGGGGAGGGTAGGGGAGGGGAGGATTCTAAAACAATTACAAGGCCAAAACTGAAGGTAAACTAGAAACCCAAAGAGAGAAATTAATATGGAAGCTACTTTGGCCCTAAGGGTATTTGCCAGTCCTAGCCAATTTGAACTTTTATTTTCCCTTTCAACTTTCATTTCAGAAATAATTTAAGTTCTACATTATGTATTTTACATTAAACTTCTACTTTAGTAGTTTTGCATGTGTTTAGCCTTTTATGAATGAAATTATATATGTTATTCTATGCCTGGCTTATTTGGCTCAACATTATGTTTTTGAAATTCATCTATTTTTTGATAGTGTATAGCTGTAATTTATACACGTATTTCACAATATATTTATCATGTATGCTGTTTGATACTTGAGTTATTCTTGGCTTGGGGGATGTTCTAAATAGATCTGCCATACACAGACTTATACAAATCCCAGTACACAGGAATGTCCTCAAATCAATTCTCCAATATTACATTTTGTAACACCATTTGGCAACAATTTAATCTATAGGGGCCTTGACCATTTAATCATCCCTCAAGACCTCACACCAGTTCACTACACTGACAATGTCATGCAGATAGCTCCTGAAAACAATGTTACAGGGCCAATAGGTTCATATACCTGCTTCAGTAACATACCAATACACTGAGACAGCAGGATTTACAGCAGAGAAAGAGTTTAATTTCAGGGTGGCCAAGCAAGGAGATGAGATGAGACCTTCAAATTCATCTCCCTGAGGAGTTCTTAGCTGTGCCTTTTGAGGGGCTCATGGGAGGCAAAAGGCTGGAAAATTGGGGTCATAGACTGGTAGGGGTAAAGGGGATGAAATCATCAGTATGTGGAAATTGTATTATTTGGTGAGTTAGCTCCCCATGGGGTCCTTCAGACCAAATGATGTCAGTAGTTTCATTAATAAGCAGGACCTGAAAGAATACCTCAAAGGAAAAACAACAATTCATAATGTTCAAGTTGTTATCTATAGAGCATTTAAGAGTAACTATAATCTTGTAACAGGCCTATGTGATTCTAGGACAATAGGTACCAAACAGTTATGAGGAAACATGTCAGAGAGCAAGCTCACATAATGATTATTGATGAATGGGCTGCAAGCTTAACCCCCTTCCCTTCTTCCCTGATTAATTTTATAAAGTTTATAGGAATGGTTTCATTAAGAAGTAGCAAGTACTTTCCATGTTTTAGTAAGGCCTACGTAGTAAGTTCCACAAAAACAAAGAAGGGGGCCAGGCACCATTTCTCACGCCTGCAATCCCACCACTCTGGGAGGCCAAGGCAGGCAGACCACAATGTCTGGAGTTTGAGACCAGCCTGGCCAACATGATGAAACCCCGTCTCTACTAAAAATACAAAAAAAAATTTAGCCGGGCATGGTCGTGGGCACCTGTAATCCCAGCTACTCAGGAGGCTGAGGCAGGAGAATCACTTGAACCCATGAGGCGGAGGTTGCAGTGAGCCGAGATCATGCCACTGCACTCCAACCTGGGTGGCAGAGAGAGACTCCATCTCAAAAAAATAAATAAAGCAAAAGCATTCATGCAGCCCATTCACCTGTTATTTCAGAGTGACCCATTCATAAAGAGCCTAGAGCCTGAAAATATCTGAACATAACATCTCATACAAATTCCTCACTGAAGATGAGATGCTTAATAATCAGAGCATCAGGAGAACTATTTCATTGTTATCAATCACAACTCTTTTTCTGGCCAGCACGTTCACTGCTAAATGAACTAATAAATTAAAGGTCATGGTGGAGGTATACATGGACTTACTAGCATGTACTTCCACTCACCAAATCTGACTTGGTTACTTAATGCTAAACTCCTGACATGGAAAATGACATTATTCTCTATACGAATAGGGTAGCAATTTGTCCTCAAGAATAGACACATTATGGATTTAGATTTGTTTCCCTGTTCATCACATATCTGTCAGCACCACCTTTAGTGGTTATACTAAATTTCTTATGCACCATTGTGGCATCCTTCATAATAGTGCCTCTGACAGAGGAACACATTTCACAGTGAAAGAGTGGAATAATCTGATGCCCATGGAGGGAAATGGCCAAATTATTTTCTAATTATTATGGACTTATAAAAGGCTTTTGCAATGAGATGTGTGTATGTGTGTGTGTGTGTGTGTGTGTGCGCGCGCCTGTGTGTATTGTGGCTGCTGCAGAAAATGTTTAAGTTTTTTAATTTGTATATAAAATATGATAAATAAGTAAATAATAAGTTTAAAATTTTGATCACTATATTATTATATATGCAAAGATTCATTTTCACACTATCTTTAATAATTTATAATATAAAAGACATTTTACATTTAACAAGTGACATGCTACTTAATTTGCTTTAAGTTACATGTGAGTATCTAACTATATTATAAATAAATTCTTAAAATTGATATTATATCATGCTTGATTTAGAACCCAAATGTAGCCCTTTGTAACACATTGTTAGATACAATCATGACAAATTTTCTATGTTAATAAAGAGAGTGCTTAACGTGCCACATAAGAGTTTTGATTAGCTGAATGCCACTTAAAGATTTGGTAAGATCATCTTGAGGTGAATTTGCTGAATTATTGTCATTAACTTATACTTCAACATCAAGCTTCATTATGTTTCTTGTATTTATCAACAGTCCATTATGAGTATAAATTAAATAGCATGCAACTATGAATAAAATAATTTAAAACTGTTTAATGGTCAAAATTATTAAACAGAGTTTCTGAGTGCATTCATCTAATTGCCAGCAGTCGCAGAGAATGTTCATTCTATATCTGCTCAAGAATAACAAACTGTCCCATTTCCAAAAGGCAAACTAGAAAATGTTAAATAGTTTGTTAGATACTTAGCCAAATTTTGTTACTATCTTTAGCCACACAAACTTCCTTGAATACATCTATGAACCCTGGGAGTTTGTGAGCCACCAGATAGGGAAGGCTGGTATACTCTACCACAAAAGTCTCATGATGCCAGCTCTGAGACACAGGCTAGGCTGCTGTCTTACAGCATGCCATTAAACTCTGACCAGTCTCATAGTCAACAACCAAGGCATGGAGGTGGGAGTGACACCTTTACCTGTTTACACTTACCTTGACTAATTCTAAAAGGGTTTGAGGCAGCTTGAAAAAAATTCAGGGAACATTAGTTCACAAATAAGCAAATAAGGCAATAAGGATAAAGGAAAATAAGGGTAAATAATTAAGTGTTATAGAAATTATAACACCTGAGAGAAGAAAACTTACACTGGAAAACACAACAAAGGTTTTCCAGATTTGGTACACAGACAATCACGGGGCCACTAGAAGGAAGTTGCAGAATCTTGGCTTCTGTGACTAACTCTCCACAGGAAATAGGGTTGCTATTCTGAAAAGGGAACTAAACATCTTAGGGAGTCTTGGAGATCAAAGAAGAGGCTCTGACCATGTTCATCTCTCTTTTGCAAACACTCCTATTTAAATTGGTGAGCCAAGCTTGGATATATTAAACTCTGACCACCCAAAACATATTACAGCATATTAGGATCAAATCATATATGCCTTAATGCTGCCACAACACGAAGCTGCCAGGAAAATTCTTTGTTCTATTATGCACAATTTTAAATATTAAGAGAAGACAATCCAAATTCTTAACAAGTAGTAACACTAGTTGTTTAGATCCTCAGGATTGAGGATCAACCCAGTAGGAGAGAAAATCACAATCAGATGATGTCCTAAGACAAAGAGAACATAGAATTACTGAAGTCAGAAAAAAGTCAAAATTCAAGAAAGTCTTGTGACCAAAAAAATAAATGAAGATTGTGTTTTCCTTTTATTTTCCTTGCTTACTATTTGGATATAATTATCATTCCCTTCTCTTTATCTATCTAAAGAGGGATTATATTTTTTCTTCTTTTCTTCCTGTTTCCACTTATCATTGCATATCCAATGTGATTTTGGGGGGATACTTACATTATAATGCTATCCATAGGTGGCAGAATATTTTAGATGAATCACAAAAAAACTAGAGAAATAATCATTCAAAGAGCTAGAATCAGGGAAACAGTGGCAGAGGACATTGCCCTGAGATGCAGTAAATATGTATAACTTTGGGTTGTCGCCAATAATGGGACCCAGTGGTGATACCTCTCCTATCAACTCTGCTGCCTGATCACACCTGATGATATAGGGGCAGACAGCACCCATGATGAGACAATCAAATTCTCTCTCCCAGGAATCTGGAATTTGTACTGGAGAGCACAGAGACTCATAGTTGAAGGCTCTGAGTCATACTCATGGCAAAGACTCATGAGCAGATCCACAGACTCAGCTACTAAGGATGCAAGAATCATCATGTCACCACCTTTCCTCACTTTAATCAATCAGTTGTTCCTTAAACTCTCTGAAATACTCCAATATCTTCTCACTTAATTCCTTTGTTGTTAAGGTCGTTAGTGTTTTAGATGGTCTTAAGTTAGTAAGACTGACAGATTTTATTATAATACAAATATAGTTAACCAGTACAAAGGTAATAAAATTATAATGAAATTTTCATCATAATTTTTTATGAAACATAAAAAATGCATTCCAAAACTCACCTGGAAGACCAAGCTCACAAGAATAACCAACAAAATGTGAAAGAGGGAAAATAGTGATTGGAGAATTGCCCTGCCAAACATCAAAATGTACTATAAAATCATAGTACTTTAAATATGTGCTATTTATATGATAATACACCAAAGACAAAAGGAAGAGCAGTTTCAGAAGCAAATTCACTTACGTGTGAATTTAAAATATTTTAAAGGTAAAATTTTAAATAAGTAAAAGAAATTCAATATACAATTTTCTACCCATATAAGAGAAAAAAAGTTGATCATCTTTCACAATATAGATAAAATTGAATTGAAAATTATTTAAGCTTTAAAAGAGATTTTATAAATGGCAAAAATATTAAAATTTTAAAGATTATATTTATAATCTTTGAGTAAGGTTTGCTTACATAAAAAAACATAATGCATAAAAATTCTACTCTCTACGAAATTGAAATTTCTATATAGCAA
>NW_016827868.1:134518-137943 GCF_001698545.2 Rhinopithecus bieti
TTTCTCTCTTTCCTTTCCTTCAGAGACACCCATCAAACGTATGTTGGTATGTTTGATCTGTCTCAAAGGTCTCTGAAATCTGTTCATGCTTTTAAATCTTTTTTCTCTGTTATTCAGATTAGGAAATTTCTTTTTATCTATCTTAGAGTACATCGATTATTTTTCCGCCATCACAAATCTGATGCGAAGACCCTGTAGTCACATTTTTTTCTTTTGATTATTGTACTTTTAAACTCCAGAATATAACTTTGGTTCTTTTTAAAATAATTTATATCTCATTATTGAGATTCTCTATTTATTGAGTCATTCCCAGCACCCTTTTCTTTAATTCTGTAAAGATGTTTTCCTTTAGTTCTTTGGGCCCACTCCAGTCTCAGCTGCATATACACACAGCCTCCAGTCAAACCAAGAAATAGGAAGCCTTTATCAAATTCTTTATGGCAGTCTCACTTTCTAGTATTCCTGTTTAAATTCCTGGCTAGTCTGCTAGTCTGTGAGTTGCTCCAAACAGCAGCATAGCTTCAGGCTAGTAAAGACGTTAGCCCTCCCAGTTCGCTTGCCACTGGAATCACCTAGCAATGCTTCTAATCAAATGAGTCCTTCCAGCTGTGGATGCAAAGTTCCTGATTTCATGGCCTGTTCCATGGTATGCCAACAGACCTGGGAGTGGGGAGTGGGAGAACCCCAGGCAAGACTATCACAGACTCATGCTGTTCTTACACAAAGTTCAGTTGCTTTCCAAGAATAAAAGTTTCAACGTTTGTGGTATGCTTATGGTAAATTTCTAGAGTACTGAAGTGGTTATTTTTGACAATTTTGTCCAGCTCCATAGTTGTTTTTTAGGAAGAGGATTTCTTACCTTCCTAACTTCATCTTGTTGGATACTGAACCATCTAAAATTCATTTTAAATTAAATGTTATTATTGTGAAACATTTATTAAATAATAATCTGGCATCCAGAATCAAAATATTAATATAATGATAATAGATAAATTTCCTAGAGAATTAAAACTGGCTAATTTGCTTGATTGATTAATTTGAGGCATTATTAAACAAATATATGTTTATCATGTATGTTAATATATGAGGATAATCACTTGAGGAATAGAATACTTAACTTCTAAATTATTAGAAGATAAATACTAAAATAAATAAAATTTTGTCAACCCAAACAAGATAGATGGGGGGAGAAGGAAGTCATATAGAATTCTAAATTGAAACCTCAGAAATAAGTCCAAACATGTCAGTAATTATATTACATGTGCTTAGGTAAATGTAATCTATTAAAACTCAGAGATTCTCTATGTTAATACAATAAAACTATATGCTGTTTACAAGAGAGATGCTGAAAACAGAATGACACAATAAGGAAAACATAAGATAGGAAAGAAAATATCAGACAAGTAATAAGACAAAAGAAAACTAGCATAACAATGTTGAGAGCAAACACAATAGAGTTCAAGGCCAAATGCATTTAAGAAAGAGGAAAAGGTATATTTATATTAATAACCGAAATAACATAGAAGCATACATATTTTATATAGCAATATTTTATATTAGTACTTATTTAAAATCATAAACACCAGTCACAAAATTGTACATACGAGCAACACAGGCTTGAAAAGAAGTAAAAAAAGGAACCACAATAAGAGATGACCCAATGCACAGTTATAGTACTATGAAACAGCTCTCACTGAAAACAAGAGATCAAATAATCTTTTTAAAGAAACAGAGAATGACACAGCTAAAAACATTTAAAAGTATTAACTATATACACACAGACACATACACATGCATATGCTTATATGTAAACCAAGAATAGGTGGCTAGTCACAGGAAAAACGTGTATATTTCACCATTTATCAGCAACAAAGTAAATTTTAACAAATTCCAGAAAACTGCCATCATATGTGTCATATTCAATTGGAAATTTAAAACTATCAAATGACATTCTTCTTCTACCTCCCCAAAACACTCTTTAGTGATTTTCAAGTATAGGGTACATTGTTATTAATTATAATCACCATGGTGTACAATAGATCTCTTAAACTTATTCCTCTTGTCTGAAAATTTGTATCCTTTGAATTGAAAATTGCTAAAAGCGTAGATTTTAAGTGTTCTTACCACAAAAATATGTGAGTTAAATAACCCATACATATTTCAGGATGTCATGTTGTGTACCATAAATATATGCAATTTATATTTGTCAATAAAAAACAAATTTTAATGTTAAAATGAATATTATAATTTAAACCTAGAATGAGTTAGAGTAACACATAGCAAGACTTTGGAAATGTGCAAAGAGTACACACAAAAACATTTATAATTATAAATACATTCATTAAAAAATTGTAACTTTAAAAATAATCTGCATTTTAATTCAAAGAACTAAGGATATGTAAAACAAAACAAATGGCATACAAGAAATAATGAAGATAAAATCAAATATTATTAAAATATTAAGACTATAAGGTCTATCAGTAGACTCAAGTATTAAAAGCCAGCACTGTTTACTGAAAAAGATCAATAAAATAGATCATATGTTTGATCAGAGGAAGAGTAAAATGGTGTAAATAAATAATAATAGAAATTAGAAAAAAACAGAACTATAGAGAGGATACTATATGTAAGTTTGTACAATAAAATGAAAACCTAAATAAATTGGACAATTTCTAGGAAAAGGTGATTTCTTTAGAAAGAATAGGAATAAATTTTTAAAAGACCTATACCATAGGAGAAATGAAAATGTTTAAAGAGGAAATTCGTTCCTCTTTAAAATGCACTAGACCCAGATGGATTATTGATAAATTCTAGCTTTTTTTTTTTTTTTTTGAAATGGAGTCTCACTCTGTCACCCAGGATGAAATGCAGTGGCACGATCTCAGATCACTGCAACCTCCGCCTCCCAAGTACAAGCAATTCTCCTGCCTCAACCTCCCAAGTAGCTGCAATTACAGGTGCCTGCCACCATGCAAGGCTAATTTTTGTATTTTTAGTAGAGACAGGGTTTCACCATGTTGGCCAGGCTGGTCTCGAACTCCTGACCTCAGGCAACCCGCTGGTGTCGGCCTCCCAAAGGGCTAGGATTACAGGTGTGAGCCACCGTGCCTAGCCTAAATTCTAGCTTATTATGAAGAAATAGAGCATTCCCAACATACACCAAGTGTTTCAGAATATAGAAAAAAATAAAAAGCTAAACGACTATTTTACATTGCTAATATAACACTGTTACAAATTTCAGACAAGTAGAGTATAAGAAAACTATATATCAATCTTATTTAAGAATGCAAATATTAAAATTATATAAAATTAACAAATTAACGTGTATATGTAATGGAAAATGCATATACTTTTTATAACCAGGCAGTTTTTTTTTTATTATTATACTTTAAGTTCTAGGGTACATGTGCATAACATGCAGGTTT
>NW_016827869.1:0-2189 GCF_001698545.2 Rhinopithecus bieti
CCTTGGCCTCCCAAAGTGCTGGGATTACAGGTGTGAGCCACCGCGCCTGGCCAATTTAAATTTTTATCTATTTATTTTTTTTTGAGACAGTCTTACTCTGTCGCCAGGCTAGAGTGCAGTGGCGTGATCTTGGCTCACTGCAACCTCCGCCTTCCAGGTTCAAGCGATTCTCCTGACTCAGCCTCCCAAGTAGCTGGGACTACAGGCATGCACCACCATGCTCAGCTAATTTTTGTATTTTTAGTAGAGACGAGGTTTCACCATGTTGGCCAGGATAGTCTCAATCTCTTGACCTTGTGATCTGCCCACCTTGGCCTCTCAAAGTGCTGGGATTGCAGGCTAATTTTTGTATTTTTAGTAGAGATAGGGTTTCACTATGTTGGCCAGGCTGGTCTCGAACTCCCGACCTCAAGTGATCTGCCCGCCTCAGCCTCCCAAAGTGCTGGAATTACAGGCTTCAGCCACTGCGCCTGGCCTGGTCTAGTCTCCTTTCAGAGATGAGAAAACTGAGGCTCAGGGAGGTAACCTGTTGAAGGTCATACTGTCTTGAACACCATAGTTGCAAGTGACCGAGCTGTGTCTTACATGCAACCTCAGACCTGATACTGACTCCAGAGCTGTGTGCCTAACCACTACACCACATAGCCTCCTTGCCCCAGGGAAAAAACAATGGGAGGTGTGGGTGACCTCTGGGTCTCAGGGCCCTGGGATATAGGGACTGTGCTTTTCTTTTCTTTTCTTTTCTTTTCTTTTTGAGATGAGTTTCGCTCTTGTTGCCCAGGCTGGAGTGCAGTGGCACGATCTCGGGTCACTGCAACCTACGCCTCCCGGTTTCAATTGATTCTCCTGCCTCAGCCTCCCAAATAGCTGGGATTACAGGTATGCGCCACCATGCCCGGCTAATTTTTATATTTTTGGTAGAGACGGTGTTTCACCACATTCCTAAGACTGATCTCAAACTCCTGACCTTAGGTGATCCGCCCACCTTGGCCTTCCAAAATGCTGAGATTACAGGCCTGAGCGCCCATGCCCGGCCGGTACTGTGCCTTTTGGATTTTCAAATGAATGAAATGAGGATTTCTTGGGTGTTGGCCATGTGACCCCCCGGCACTGTGTCATGTGCTGGTTATGCACACACGATATTCTGTTTCATCCCCGGACAGCTCCATGAGGTGAGTGCCAATATTATCACATCTTACGTAAGAGGACACTGAGGCTCAGAGAGGCAAAGTCACTGTCGCTGGTGCACCCAGCAAGTGGGGGCTGGGGTGGGTGTGGAAGCCAGAAGCTTCCCAATAAGGGAAGGCTGGGGCATTTGTAGGTCGGGGCTGTACCACTGTGTCTAGGTCACTAGGAATGCCGCAGGTGTTGCATAAATGCTCATCAGTCCAGGCTGGACTGCTCATGCCCAACTAAGTGCCTAGCCTGGTCTGGGTGACCTCACAGCCTGCATTCTTTGCCCTACACCTGTTGTGGGAAAGCGTGCTCCCAGCGTGCTGTAAATCCTCACATTCTTAGCTAACCATGTGACCCCAGTTCTGGGCCAGCAAAGATGGTCCTGAAGACTTAGGACTCTGCCCTTTCCTGTCTCATGGCTACTGACCCCATCCCCTGGGCTTGGAGGGCTCTAGGACCCAGCAACCTGCGGAGGGTGGAGAGTGTGTGAGGTCCTGACCTCCAGGTACCTCCCCTCCTTTTCAACTCCCGTTCCCTCTTCTCTCTCCTCCCTTCCTTTCTCTCCCTTCTCCTCCCCTCTTTTTATCCGTCCTCTTCCTTCGGCTCCCCGCCTCTGCTTCCCTCCTCTCCTGTCCTTTCCCATCCCCTCCCCCTTCAGCCCCCATCCCGCTCCTCCCACCCCGGTGGTCACATGGGGGCGCCGCCGGATTTAAGCTTAATCTGCCTGGTGCTCAGCACAGCAGCCTGGCTGTGGCGCCTGCTGACTGAGCTAGTCTTGGGGTCCTGGAGAAGGGGACTGGAGGGGTGCCCACAGCCTTCCCTCCATGAGCTTGGGGCTGGCGGGGGCACAGGAGGTCGAGCTGACACTAGAGACGGTTATCCAGGTGGGTCCTGGGGGCTATGCCCACCCTGTCTGGGGCAGGGTAGTGTGGACTTAGCAGGAGTGGTGAGAGGTGTGTACGACTTGGGGGTCAAGGGGTGGGAGAGGTGTGGTGGTGGTGGGGCATAAGGGG
>NW_016827870.1:0-2167 GCF_001698545.2 Rhinopithecus bieti
TAATCCCAGCACTTTGGGAGGCCGAGACGGGCAGATCACAAGGTCAGGAGATCGAGACCATCCTGGCTAACACAGTGAAACCCTGTCTCTACTAAAATACAAAAAATTAGCCATGCTTGGTGGCGGGCGCCTATAGTCCCAGCTACTCGGTAGGCTGAGGCAGGAGAATGGCGTGAACCCAGGAGGTGGAGCTCGCAGTGAGCCAAGATCATGCCACTGCACTCCAGTCTGGGAGACACAGTGAGACTCCATCTCAAAGATACAGTGAAAGCAGTACTAAAAGAAAATATTTATAGCTATAAGTGTCTACATCAAAAAAGTAGAAAAACTTTAAATAAACCACCTAATGATGCATCTTTTTAAATTTACTTTTTTGGGGGGGTGGACAGAGTCTTGCTCTATCACCCAGGCTGGATTGCAGTGGAGGGTTCTTGACTTGCTGCAATCTCTGCCCCCCAGGTTCGAGTGATTCTTGTGCTTCAGCCTCCCAAGTAACTGGGATTACAGGCATGCATCACTACACTCAGCTAATTTCTGTATTTTCAGTAGAGATGGGGTTTCACCATGTTGGCCAGACTGGTGTTGAACTCCTGACCTCAGGTGATCTACTCACCTTGGCCTCCCAAAGTGCTAGGATTACAGGCATGAGCCGCCTCACCCTGACTATTTTAATTTTTTTAAATATATTTTTAGCTTTTATTTTAGGTTCAGGGGTACATGTGAAGTTTTGTTTCATAGGTAAATTTGTGTCATGGAGGTTTGTTGTACAGATTATTTCATTATGCAGGTATTAAGCCCAGTACTCAACAGTTATCTTTTCTGCTCCTCTCCCTCCTCCCACTCTCTATCCTGTTAGATCCCAGCATCTGTTGTTTCCTTTTTTACATTCATAAGTTCTCGTCATTTAGCTCCCACTTTATAAGTGAAAACATGTGGTATTTGGTTTTCTGTTCCTGCATTCATTTGCTATAGATAATGGCTTCCAGTTCCATTCATATATATGCAAAGGACATAATCTTGTTATTTTTATTGCTGCATAGTATTCTATAGTGTATATGTACCACATGTTCTGTATCCAATCTGTCATTGATGGGCAGTTTGATTCCATGTCTTTGCTATTGTGAATAGTGCTGCAGTGAACATTCGCATGCATGTGTCTTTATGATAAAATAAGTTATATTCCTCTGGGTATATGCTCAGGAATAGTATTACTGGGTCAAATGGCAGTTCTGCTCTTAGCTCTTTGAAGAATCACCATACTGCTTCCACAATGTTTGAACAAATTTACACTCCCATCAACAATGTATAAGGGTTTACTATTCCCTGCAACCTTGCAAGCATCTGTTATTTTTTGACTTTTTAATGATAGCCATTCTGACTGCTGTGAGATGGTACCTCATTATGGTTTTTGATTTGCACTTCTCTAATGATCAGTGATATTGAGCTTTTTCTCAAATGCTTGTTGGTTGTATGTATGTCTCCTTTTGAAAAGTGTCTGTTCATATCCTTTGCCCACTTTTAAATAGGATTGTTTGTTTTTCTCTTCTATATTTGTTTAAGTTCCTTATAGATAGATGCTGGATATTAGACCTTTGTCAGATGTAGAGTTTCCAAATATTTTCTCCCATTTTGTAAGTTGTCTGTTCAACATGTTGATAGTTTATTTTGCTGTGCAGAAGTTCTAATGCTTTTAGATTCCACTTGTCAATTTTTACTTTTGTTGCTCTTGCTTTTGGTGTCTTTGTCATGAAATCTTTGCCTGTTCCGATGTCTAGAATGGTATTGCTTACGTTGTCTTCCAGGGTTTTTATTGTTTCGGACTTTACATTTAAATCTTTAAACCATCTTGAGTTGATTTTGTATATGGTATAAAGAAGGAGTCCAGGCCGGGCACAGTGGCTCACACCTGTAACCCCAGCACTTTGGGAGGTCGAGGCAGATGGATCACAAGGTCAGGAGTTCAAGACCAGCCTGACCAAGACGGTGAAACTCTGTCTCTATTAAAAATACAAAAATTAGCCGGGCGTGGTAGCAGGTACCTGTAATCCCAGCTACTCAGGAGGCTGAGGCAGAGAATTGCTTGAACCTAGGAGGTGGAGTTTGCAGTGAGCTGAGATGATGCCACTGCATTCCAGCCTGGGCAACAGAGCAAGACTCTCTCTCAAAA
>NW_016827871.1:0-2187 GCF_001698545.2 Rhinopithecus bieti
GACAATAATATTATCTCTAATTTTAATTACATGGCTGAAATGCAGAGTGATTTCTAATCACATATTGTGGACATACTGTGAGGTATTTTAATAAAAAAAAGCCTCAACTTTCTACACTTACACATGCTTAAAACAAAAGACATTTGTATTTTTTTTTTTCTATTTGATCTATAATATTTTTACTTCTCAGGAACATGTGGAGCTTTGGATTCATGCCAATTTAATGCCACAAGCATTGCCAATTTTGATTCATTATTTACTTAAAATGCTTTATGAATCTGTGGTAGATATCACAGAAAGCAAGTAGAAAAAGGCACAGTCTTGTCTGTCCAGCATATGCCCTTGTTCAGCTAATCAGCATTCACAAGATAATATCAAAAATATCAGTCCTAACCCCACTTTGGCTAAATATTAAAACATATGGCTCTCCAATTAATTGGCTGCATGGAATAACTGCGCTCCAGGTGCCTGTCACAGAATATTCCTGAATCAGCCTCAGGTCAAATTTTTCTAAAGCTTGGCCAAAATAAATACCATGGCAGTTTGCTTGAAGGATGTTCAGTCCATTCATTCTTTTGATCCTCTTAAATGCACTCTGTGACTAAAACAGAACATCAGAGAGTCTGTATACTCTTACCTTGTCTGCCCTACCTCTGTGCCATTATAATTGCTTTTCATGGATTGAGCTTTGGCACTGTACCATCAGCCTTTATCAAGGGCATTTACAGAAACATGGCCATGTATCAGGTCAGTAGGTGCTCTCTCTGAGGATCTATTTCTAGTTTCATACCAACATTAGTTTGGCTAACTAGTTTCAGTCAGTTATTATAAGAAAAATTCCAGTTTAGGAACAACTGGGGAATAAAATGGAAATAGTAATTGTAATATTCTTTCAATTTTATCAGTAGAAACTTCTTAAGTTTCATTCTTGATTTTATGCAGTACTCTAAGAATATTTCTAATTTGACATACATTGCCTACTCAAGGATAGTTTTCAAATCAAAGTATAATCAGTGTTATCATTTAAAATAATACTCATTCAAATAGGTGGGTTCCTAGCTCAACTTCAGAAGTAGCAAGAAGCAAGCATAGGCCTTAATAAAAGACAAGTTTTCCCAGGGGTAGAGGAACCACTGTGTTGTATTACTCCCAAATTAAGAGAAAAATAGGCCTAAATGTTAGCTAAGTGAGCAATGGATTTAGCAGAAAGCTGTGAAAAACAAATAAACAAAATAACAAAACAGGCAAGTTTAAGGTCATTGTACTGGACCTTGTCATGTGGTAAATGATGCACTTTTGTTCCTGAAGTTTGTTATAACAATAACAGTGTCTCTGGAGTTATGCTCAAGATGTCTACTCTTTGGCCCTTGACCGCAGTGCTTATTTTCCGCCTTTTAAAATGAATCCTCTGCCTTCCATAACACACACACACACACACACACACACACACATTTGAAATAAACTAATGTGAATAGACAATTTTGACAATACCATAAGAGAATTAAAGTCTGTTTTGTAATAATTCAAGATAATAATTTTCAATGAGAGGTAATGATTTAATAATTAAAACAAATATGTTCCTTGGAATCTAAATATTTGAGAAGGGTACCATAAAAGTAACTAACTCTTGGAAAGAGAAAGAAAATTTTTCACATTAAGAGTCAACCTTTGAAATGACTTGATTAGTGTAAGTACTGAGATTAATTTCTTCACATAACTAAATTGTATGTATTTGTTATAACCATAGTTAGATATTATGATTATAGATGAAAAATTATTTTAAAAGGCAACATTTTTTTCTCCTAGCTAGGATTTGAATCTAACAACATTTTTTTTTAGTATGTTAAGTCCCAACAGAATGTCAAATGAAGCTGAATTCAGCTCTTTCTCAAGGTGTCAGTTTTTCTCATTTATTTTCCTACTAGCTGCCAGAATATATTCATGTTTTAAGGTAGCCCTATTCAGTCTAGGATGATAACATCTTCACTTGTTCTTAGAATTGCTGCAGTGAGATTATCCTGACTTTCACACAGAGTGTAAAAGAACATACAACTCAAATACATTTGGAAAAAATGATTCTTTGAAACAAGCATCAATTATGTCCTTAGAAATACTGTTTTCTTCCTTCATTTTTCTGTCTTGTCCAAGACTTCATTCCCACCTGCTAACATGATGATATATTTTATA
>NW_016827872.1:0-1322 GCF_001698545.2 Rhinopithecus bieti
TAATAATAATAATAATAATTTGATCCTAAAATTTTAAGCAAAATTCATATATTCTGAAAAATACTTGATAGCAAGAACCCTTCTTCTCAATAATCTCCATTCTTTCTCAGCTGTGCAAACTTAAGAAGTCAGACTGCTGTCCCTCAGTTTACTTATTTGTGAAGCAGAATTAACACTATTTTTAGGCCATCTTTTAGAATATTGAGGCGAATAGATGATTAAATATGATAAAACATTTGAAATTCTTAACCCATCATCAACTCCAAAGAGTGTTATTTATCTCTCCCTACATTTTTATGAGGTCCAAGTCAGTGTCAGAGCTGTCATGGAGGAACTTCCTGTCATCTTAATTAGAATCATGCCAAAAGCACAGTGAGGCTTGCTCATATTTGTGTGCCTGGACTCATTAGTGCGCATTTGCTGTTGACTCACATGTTTTCCTGCTTGTTAATTTTTTTTTTTTTTTGGTGGGGGGAGACAGAGTCTTGCTCCTGTCCCCTAAGCTGGAGTTCAGTGGTATGATCATGGCTCACTGCAGCCTCACCCTCTCACCCTCCTGGGCTCAAAAAGGGTATCCTCCCACCACAACCTCTCACATAGCTGGGACCACAGGCATGCGCTATCACACCCAGCTAATTTTTGTAGTTTTTGTAGAAATGGGGTTTTGGCATGTTACAGTTGCAAACCACTGAGCTAAAGGGATCCTCCTGCCTTGGCCTTCCAAAGTGCTGGAGTTACTGGTGTAAGCTACCACATTTGGCCTTGTTCACTTCCAAAGAAAAAAAAGAATGTAGTGTTTTGATGCATTACTTTTAGGTCTTATGATGTAAGTTTTAGTTTCTTTTTTTTTTTTTCTACACAAAATATAAACTTAGCTACTTATGTGCCATCCTCTTCCTCTAATTTTTTCATCCATGCTTGCAACAAAGTCTAACACTATTCTGTTTTATAGTTAATTACAAATGTGCTACTCTCTTCCAAAGAGGGGCTACTGGCTGCAATCACTTTCTATTGACCTTATTTAATATACAAAATATTTTAGATGTGGAAAACTCTTACTGTCGTGGAGACCATTAGAATCTTAGTTTCTGGTACCTCCCCACCCCCCAAAAAACTGGAAGACTATTAAAAGAGAAAGAAATTTATGCCAAATACACATGACTGTTAAGGGGCTTGGATATAATTTTTTAAAGACATCTCTGAAGTTTAAGTAGATATTGATAAGAAAAAATGCCATTATAGAAGTATTCATCATACACACAATTTAAGAAATGGATTCCATGTTTCAAGTAAGAAGACATACATAAACTTTATTTGTATGC
>NW_016827873.1:0-736 GCF_001698545.2 Rhinopithecus bieti
TATTTTATTTTATTTTAGAGAGAGAGAGAAAGGATCTCACTTTTTTTTTTTTTCTTTGAGATGGAGTCTCTCTCTGTCATCCAGTCAGGAGTGCAGTGGCACAATCTCAATTCAACACAACCTCTACCTTCTGGGTTCAAGTGATTCTCCTGCCTCAGCCTCCTGAATAGTTGGGATAACAGGCATCCACCACCATGCCCAGCTAATTTTTTTGTACTTTTAGTAGAGACAAGGTTTCACCATATTGGTCAGGCAGCTCTCAAACTCTTGATGTCAGGTAATCCACCTGCCTCGGCCTCCCAAAGTGCTTGGATTACAGAGGTGAGCCACTGCACCCAGCTCACGTGTTTAATTTTTATATGTTTTTGGATTTTCCTGTTTTACTTTTACTTTAAGTTAGAATAATAGCATCAGCAAGTCTGTCCTGCCAAATCAAAAGAGGAAAACCTTTCAAAACAGCCAGATTTTGAAAAAGCATACTGACACTGCATATGCCCTATAAAGAATGCTGAAAAGTATCCCACTTATTCTCAAATGGACCACATAATTGGAAGAAAACACTCCTCCACAAATGCAAAACAATGGAAACTATAACACACAGTCTCTCAGACCACAGTGCAATCAAATTAAAACTCTGGATTAAGAAACTGACTCAAAACCACACAACTACATGGAAATTGAACAACCTGCTCCAGAATGACTACTGGGTAAATAATGAAATGAAGGCAGAAATAAG
>NW_016827874.1:0-1325 GCF_001698545.2 Rhinopithecus bieti
CAGGGATCCTCCGGGGTGGCAGGCACCTCTAACCCTGCCTGCCCCCAACCCTGCCTGCCCCCCAGTGTGTGAGCTGCACCTCCACCCAGACTGTGTGCCCTTCGCCTGCAGTGACTGCCGCCAGTGCCACCAGGACGGGCACCAGAATCACGTGAGTGCACCAGCCCCAGGGAGCCCTGGGGGGTGGGGCGGGCCCAGGTGCTGACTGTCCCGCTCTGCAGGACACCCATCACCACCACTGGCGGGAGGGGAACTTGCCCTCGGGAGCGCGCTGCGAGGTCTGCAGGAAGACGTGCGGCTCCTCTGACGTGCTGGCCGGAGTGCGCTGCGAGTGGTGCGGGGTCCAGGTGGGCGCTGGGAGGTGGTGGGGGTGGGGCAGGAGAGGTGCGGGGTCCGGCGGCTGCTGGGAGGCGGAGGAGTTGTGGGAGCGGGGCAGGAGAGGCACAGGGTCCAGGTGGGCGCTGCAGGGTAGAGGGGGCGGGGTAGGAAAAGCACGGGGTCCAGGGGGTCGCTGGGAGGTGGAGGGGGCAAGGAAGGAGAGGCGTGGGGTCCAGGTGGGCGCTCGGGGGCTGGAAGCAGGAAAGACACGGGGTCCAGGCTAGGTTTGCGACCTGTGGGGTCTTTCCCTGGACCCAGCGCACCTGGTGTCCCCGCCCCCGGCTCCGACCCCCCAGCTCAGGCCCTTGTCCCCCCAGGCGCACTCTGTCTGCTCGGCGGCGCTGGCTCCCGAGTGCGGCTTCGGGCGTCTGCGCTCCCTGGTCCTGCCCCCGGCGTGCGTGCGCCTCCTGCCCCGTGGCTTCAGCAAGACGCAGAGCTTCCGCATCGCGGAGGCGGTGGAGCCGGGTGAGGTGCGGGCCGGCCGGGGCGCCCTGGGCTGGGGGCTGCGCACTGAGTGAGGGGTCTGTGTACCCGACCCGCAGGCGAGGGAGGCGACGGCGCCGACGGGAGCGCTGCCGTGGGTCCAGGCAGAGAGACACCGGCGACTCCAGAGTCCGGTAAGTGCCCTCCTCCTTCCCCGCAACTCTCCTGACATCCCCGGGCGCCCTGGACTCATGGAACTTCCCCGGCCCAGGGAAGCAAACGCTGAAAATCTTTGATGGTGACGACGCGGTGAGGAGAAGCCAGTTCCGCCTCATCACGGTGTCCCGCCTGGCCAGTGCCGAGGAGGTGCTGGTAAGGGGTAGCTCGGGGCAGGTGTCTGAGCCCCCACCTCCCACCGCATGTCCCGGCACCTGGCGTCCCCGACCTGGCTCCCCCAACCTGGTGCCCCTCACCCACCTGCCCCCCGCTGCGACCTGCCCGCCCCCCCCACTGAACCCTGCCTG
>NW_016827875.1:0-38080 GCF_001698545.2 Rhinopithecus bieti
CCTCTAAATTATCCCAGTCTACTTCTGAAGGGTTAAGGTTATTTTTACTTTTGTTTTCATTAGTTGTAGGTAAAACTGGGTATTTTTTGGCCTTTTCCTTATTTGATGTTTCTATATTTGTTATTGAGGGGACCCCAGCCTCTTCCTCGTCGCTTTGTAGTGATATAACGTCTATTTCTTTATTAGGTATGGATTTTTCGAGGTTGGTTTGGGAGCTGCCTCTTAATATTTCCTCAGTCTGAGTAACCACCGCCATTACCTCAGGATCTTTTTCTTTTTCCTTTTTATCTATTATATCTCTGATTAAGTTCCAATAAGAAAAAGCTGTGACCGGAACCTTCTCTGGTCCAAAAGTACTACGATAATCTTGAAAACAGTCTCCCGCTCTACGCCACCTCTTTATGTCAATGGTTCCCTCTTGTGGAAACCAAGGGCAGGTATCTTTTACAAAACCAAAAAATTTAAACAAATCATTACTTTTAACCCTTACTCTTCATGCTTTTAGGGCCTCTTTTAACTGCCCTACATAAATCTGATATTGGCTCAATTCTTGTCCCATGATGAGACACTGTTACTCACCTCTGGTTCCAACGCGGCAGGCTCCTGCGGCGTCCGGAGGAATTTCTTCCACTTTTACTTTCGGCCGACTTTAGTGCCTTCTTCCTCACTTTTTCCCCCGTGTCCAGGTCCCTGTTCGGGCGCCACGTGTCCCGACCTGCAGGACAGTCGAACGGGCCCTGGAAGGGGAGTGGGAATGGAGGAGACAAGAAGACATGAGAAATGGAGACAAGACAAATAGCCTGATCAAGTCTCGTTTAATGGTGGTGGTGCAACGCCTTATATAGGCTGGCAGAGGAAGAGGTTGGGCCAGGGCGGTGACAGGAGGCTGGGTTTACTCAAATTACAATTGTGCATGCGCTGTGGGTTTGTAATTTTCCCAGGCGCGGGATAGCGCCTTCGCCGTAGGCTGCATATCTTTCTGGGCGGGAAAAAGTTTGCGCACGCGCAGGAAAGGCTTGCGCGCGAGGGAACAGTTTAGGCGCGCGCGGGAAAAGCTAGCGCGGGCACGCAGGAAAGATTAGCACGCGCGGGAAAGGTTTGTAATGAAGAACCCGGAAAGGTGCCATCTTGTCTCCGCTTTGCAGAGATCAAGCAACAGAGGTCGGCTAATTCTGGGCCTCATGGCTCCGGACATGCCTTGTTCTAAATTCAATAGCTCTAAATGTGATTCCCCCTTCTTGAGGAAGTCCATGCTTTATCATGCTGTTTTGGATCTTCTGAGATGGAACCTCTACAACTTCTTCCAGGTACAGAGAATGATAATGCTCATTGTAGATGTGCCTCAGAATTATGTGTCCTGGGGGTAAAAGTGGGGAGAATTTATTTGACAGCTTCTATCCCATAATATCCATCAGCAGCACAAAGGAGGTCAACTGCCTGCCACTCCTGGGTGCTCCCATGTTAGAAAAGCTCCAGGGAATAAAACAAGGGTCATGGAGTATAGCTAACACCACATGCTGTTGGGTTATACTCAGAGCAGTTTGTTTGCTGCAGGAATTGCTGAATAGCAGGAGGACTGAGAGGATGTGAGGAAGGGTGCAAAAAAAAAATTATAAGTTATATTTCATAAAATAAAAGTCAGTGCAGTGTATGGGAATGATTTCCCTAGGTGAAGAAAATAAAGGTAAGCATCTCAGCAGAATTTTTATGAAGAAAATGTGGTGTATTTTTTTCAATATAAAATGCATACAAGGAAATAGGATAAACATGGAGCTGGGCAGAAGTCATTCTATCTTCAAACTTCACTTCTGGACATCTTTGCATAGCTGCTTCTGGTCTCAGTTTGTTGCTCTTTGAGAATGTGGCCAAGCAAAGTAGATTGTGTTTGCATTGGTAAAATTATTTATTCTAATATGGTGGCTTTCAGTGAGTCAACACATGGTCCTTATGGGATCTTTACATCATGCCACATCTGCTCCAATAGAACATGGCTGCCTGCTCTTTGATTAGTTTGAATTAGTGCCTGGGTTGCTTCTCTGATGGCTGATGGCAGAACAAAGGCAGCCAAACCTATCACAGGTTATACATAAAGCTTTGCATGCATTTTTGTTGGGAGGAGGCTAAGAGAAGCCAAAGAAGAATGAGAAGAAAGAATAGGTCCCCCTGGGCAGATAAGAAATAACACACTCAGAAGTAGACTGGGGTTGTGATTATGACAGTGTCAGGCAGGATGAGAGAGAGATGATTACATGACAGATTGAACTTCACAATGCCACCTTTAATGGACCATCTTATCATAATTTTTCTGTTCTAGTACAGAGGCCTTCCTGCTCATCAGAGCCAAGGGCATGCATGTATGCTAGTTGTTCTTCTAGGAAGCCTACAAATAACACCATTTATCCCTTCTTGAATTATGACTTTTGATTCTATTGAGATAAAAAGAAAGTAATTTAGATAAGATACAAAAATATCCTGCTTACTAATAATGAAGCTGGTACTAGAGCCAGTGGTTTGTTTCTGTGGACAGGTGTACTTCCTAACACTGACCCCCAGAATTAGGCAGACATATCTATGTAGTCACAAGCTGGGTTGGAAAATCTTAAGTTTGCCCTATGGGATAAGCTACTTTTATTCTCGGCAGAGAGTGGAACAGATCATTTACTTTACAGGAGGGTGAGTGGTTCTGTGAGAAAGGTAAGCAGGAGATGTTATGCTAAGTTGATTTTTTCAAACGCACCCATCTAACTAAGTCAACTTTTCCCTCAGAAGCAGAGAGAGTAGATGAGTTAACTTTACAAAACACCACTTTTTCTCTGTAGGTAGATACATCATGAGGTGATAGATGCAAGATTACAGGTAAAAGATTTGCTTTTCCTCAGCAGTACAATCTACAGTTCAATGCACAACTGCCTGAAAATAGAGTGTCGAAGATGTTAGGACACATGCTGTATTTCAGTGAGTCTAAAAGGCATATTTTATCACATTTTAACATCTCTGTAATTGTGACATGCCTTACCACTGATAGAGAACACAGATTATTTGGGCTGATTTTTCCCTTTCTTAGTGGTATGTAAGGTAATGATTTATATTATGATCCATGGTATCTTAGGTTAGATAAGTAGCAAATAATGAAATTAGCATTTGTTACCTGTGTTATGACAATTTCTGAAATGATTCCAGACTATTTTCTGGCCAAAAATTTTTACCTCAACTATGCAAGAAATTAAGGCAACACATACCTCATGTTCTATGCAAATGATTTCCTTCCCCACATTGTTTCATATATTTGCCTGCAGTTTGGGATTTTGTGTCTCACTTGACCACATCTGTATAGAATTATGCTCCTTGGGAGTCACATTTCTTCTTCGCCTGTGAACTGAGGTCACTTAGGGAGTTCTGTGAAGTGACTGATGAAACATGTTTATTATCACAATTCAAACAAGTGTTGGTTGAATGTTCCATCAGCTGGACCATTTTAGAAGAAAAACAAATTGGGCCTATTCACATTATTTTATGTAAACTCAACTTAAGTGGAATGTGAGAGGAAGAGTCCTGGGAACTTTTTTATTGCTCAAGACTATTGCTTGTTGCAATTGAGAAATGTGGGAAATAGCTGAAGTGATATTTTGGTTAATAATTTCTCAACCAATATTTTTTGAAAAATTTTTAATGCAATAAGTCTTGAGTGACTGTTTTGTGCAAAGCATGAACTAGTTGCCTCAGGGAATAAAATATGTTGCCTGGCATTAAGTGTCTAACATGATATATAAATGGAACCAGGCCAGGTGCCATGCTCACTCCTGTAATCATAACACTTTGGGAGGCTGAAGCGGGCAGATAACCTGAGGTCTGGAGTTTGAGACAAGCCTGGCTAACATGGTGAAACCCCATTTCTACTGAAAATATAAACATTAGCCAGACGTGGTAGTGTGTGCCTGTGGTCCCAGTTACTTGGGAGGCTGAGGCAGGAGAATCTCTTGTACTCAGGAGGCAGAGGTTACAGTGAGCCAAGATAGTCCCACTGCACTCCAGCCTGGGCAACAGAACGAGGCACTGTCTCTAAATAAATAAATAAATAAATAGGAAACCACTGAGTTTACTCATGACTGAAAAAATAAGTGATACGGTTTGGCTGTGTTTCCACCCAAATCTTATCTTAAATTGTAGCTCCCGCGATTCCCACATGTTATGGGAGGGACCTGGTGGTAGATAATTGAATCATGGGGCAGGTCTTTTCTGTGCTGTTGCTGTGATAGTGAGTAAGTCTCAAAGGATCTGATGGTTTCATAAAGGGGAGTTCCCCTGCACACCCTCTCTTGCCTGCCACCATGAAGATGTGACTTTGCTCCTCATTTACCTTCTGCCATGTTTGTGAGGCCTTTCCAGTCATGTGGAACTGTTAGTCAACTAAACTTCTTTCCTTTATAATTTGTCTAGTCTTGAGTATGTCTTTATTAGCAGTGTCTTTATTACAATAGACTAAGACAATAAGAGAAAGAGAGGTTATAAGATGTCTTGAAGAAGGAAGAAATCACATATGTGTAAAGCAATCAAGAACAGAATCATGGCAGAGTTTCAAAAGGTTGGGTCTAATTTTCTCAAGTGGAGATGGGATTGAGAATTCTGGTTTCCAATAATGGCAAACTAGGTTATTTGGAGTCACACTCCCATAGAATACAACTGAAGATGGTAGATAAAATATTTTCTGGAAATATTTTAAAAGTCAAAGAGTTGAATAAGTAAAAAATTATTATACCAAAGACTTGAAGAATATTAGGAACTCAGATAAATAAATGAAGTATGGAAGTTCTCAAACTTTACTGTGCATAAGAAACATCTCAGGTCTTTGGATATAGTATAGATTGTTGGCCCTTACACACACACACACACACACACACACACACACACACACACACAATTAAGATTCTAATTAATTATATTGGGAGAGTAAGAAACCAAATTTGACATTTTGATAAATACCACAGAACACATTTTGAGAAACAGTGCACCATTCTATAAACTCTTTGAGGGCAAGTTTATGTTTCATTGACCACAAGACCTCCAATGCTAAAGTCAACACCTGGTACATGGTTGGAACTTAATATGTATTTGCTATTGTTATCACAAAATTAGTTACATCTGAGCATGTATCTTCCTTGTAAGTGATATACCTATATCTATTTTCTATTCTTCTTGCATTACTTACAATTTTATATATTTTTTAAATGTATCTTACTATCAAAATACATAATAAATTAGAGTTATCAGTTTTTTCCTACATTGTTTTGAGTAGAAGAGAGAAACAGAGGGTTCTGTCACATTCATTGGTTCTCACCTTACCGTTTCCTCTTCATTTCTGAGTTTCTTTTGTTAAAATCTGTTATATATAATTTAATTAGAAACTTGCCTTAAGGAATTTGAAATGGAAAAGAAAATCACTTGAAATATGGTGATTCATGACAGGGAAACCCTGAAGTAGCGTGAATGAGAGGAACCTAGTAGGAGATGAAGTCTTATTTTTAGTGGGGGTGTTATGGAATGAATGTTTGTGTCCTTCCTACTCCAAAATTTATGTGTTGAAACCCTAACTCCCAATATGACAGTATTTGGAAATAGGACCTTTATGAGAAAAACGTAAGGTTAAATGATGTCATAAGGATAGGGCCTTGATCTGATAGGATTAATGTCACTGTAATAAGAGATACCAAAGAGCTTTTTTCTTTCTCTTTCTCTGTCATGTGAGGATATAACATGATGACAATCATTGGCAAGATATCAAGAAAACCCTCGTTAGAACCTAATCAATCTGGCACCCTGATCATGGACTTACAGCCTCCAGAGCTGTGGGAAAATAAATTTCTGTTGTTTAAATTTCTGTTTGGTATTTTATTATGGTAGCTTGAGCAGACTAAGACAAGGAGTATGGTAGAGGAAATGGAGAAGGGAAGATAACATAAAGTCTTGTTGGCCATTGTATGAATTTTGGCTTTTCTCTGAATGAGATGGAGAATGATTTGAAAATTTTCAGTAAAAGATTAATGTTATTTGATTTATGCTTTAAAAGAGCCACTATGGCTGCTATGTTATAAATAGACTGTAGGGGTGAGAAATGTGCATTTTGAAACAGGAGGCTACATTGGAGACCATGGAATCTCCAGCTTAAAATTGATGCTAGCTTACGTCAGAGAGACAGTGGTTTAGGTGGTAAGAAGTAGTCAGATTCTTGGCATATTTTGAAGGTAAAGTCCACATGGTTTTCTGATGAAAAAAATATGTAATATGTAGCTAATAGAGAAGTCAAGGAAAACTGCAAGAGTTTTGGCCTGAACAATTGGAAGGATGAAGTTGCCATTAACTATGATAAAGAAGATTACTGGTAGGTCAGATTACTAGAAAATGATCAAGAGTTGAACTTGTTTACTTTGAGACAGCTATTAGATATTCAAGAGAATATGTTAGTAGGAAGCTGAGATATACACATTTGGAATTCAGGAGCGACTCTAAGGATAGAAATTTAAGTATAGGAACCATTGACACATAGATGACATTTAAGGTCACGATAATGGATGAAATCACCAAAGTCTGTTTTCTTTCTCTTTCACTACTTTGAATTTCCTCTTCTCCTCTCCTACTCATTCTGCTGTTTCTGTATTTTCTAGGGTCAAAACAAGGGTGAGGTATATAGAGGTAACTTTTTTTTTTTTTGCTTGTTTGGTATTGTTTGTAATTATTTATTGACTAACAATGGTTGGTCATGCACTATATCATAGCAGGCTACACATGTCAGATTTTTATGGGAATGTTGGTTAGTTTTCCAAATATTGACTTGATATGGTTTGGATTTGTCCCCACCCAAATCTCATCTTCAAATGTAGCTCCCATAATTGCCATGTGTTGTGAAAGGGATCTGGTGGGAAATAATTGAATCAGGGGATTGATTTCCCCATACTGTTCTCATGGTAGTGAATAAGTCTCATGAAATCTGATGGTTTCATAAGGGGTTTCCCTTTTCAATGGGCTCTTATTCTTTCTTTGCCTGCTGCCATGTGAGACGTGGCTTTGCTCTTCTTTGCCTTCCACCATGATTGTGAGGCCTCTCCAGCCATGTGGAACTGTGAGTCAAGGAAACCTCTTTCCTTTATAAATTACCCAGTCTCAGATATGTCTTTATCAGCAGTGGGAAAATGAACTAATACAGTAAATTAGTAACTGTAGCATGGGATGCTCCTGTAAAGATACCTGAAAATGTGGAAGTGACTTCGGAACTGGGTAACAGGCAGATGTTGGAACAGTTTGGAGGGTTTGGAAGACAAGAAAATGTGGGAAAGTTTGAAACTTCCTGGACACTTGTTGAATGACTTTGATCAAAATGCTGATAATAACATAGACCGTGAAATTCAGACAGAAATTTGCATAAGTAATCATGAAGACGATGGGGATACTGTCTGAGCATGTGAGAGATCTTCATGGCAGCCCCTCCCATTGCAGGCCCAGAAGCCTAGGTGGCGAAAATGGTTTGGTGGGCCAGACCCAGGCACCCCTGCTGTGTGCAGCTTAGGGACTTGGTGCTCTGCATCCCAGCCACTCTAGCCATGACTAAAAGTAGCCAAGGTACAGATCAGGCCATGCCATCAGAGAGTGCAAATCCAAAGCCTTGACAGCCTCCACATGGTGTTGAGCCTGTGGATGCACAGAAGTCAGGAATTGAGATTTGGAAAGCTCCACTTAGATTTCAGACGATATATAGTAATACCTGTATGTCCAGGCAGAAGTTTGCTGTAGGGGTGGGGCCCTCATGGAGAACCTCTGCTAGGGCAGTGTGGAAGGGAAATGTGGGGTTGAAGTCCCCAGACAGTGTCTCCACTGGGGCACTGCCTAGTGGAGCTGTGAGAAGATGGACACATCCTCCAGGGCCCAGAATGGTAGAACCACCAATAGCTTGCACCACATGCCTAGAAAAGTCACAGACACTTAACCCTAGCCTATGAAAGCAGCTAGGAGGGACCTTGCAAAGCCACAGGGATGGAGCTGCCCAAGACCATCGGAACCCACCTCTTGCATCAGCACGACTTGGATGTGAGACATAGAGTCAAAGAAGATAATTTTGGAGCTTTGTGATTTGACTGTACCACTAGATTTTGGACTTGTATGGGGTCTCTAGCCCATTCTATCTGGCCAATTTCTCCAATTTGGAATAAGTATATTTATCCAATACCTGTACCTTAACCCTATTGTATCTAGGAAGTAACTAATTTGGTTTTGATTTTACAGGCTTATGGGTGGAAGAGGCTTGTCTTGTCTCAGATGAGGCTTCAGACTGTGGACTTTTGAGTTAATGCTGAAATGAGTTAAGACTTTTGGGGACTATTGGGAAGGCGTGATTGACTGAAATGTGAGGACATGAGGTTTGGGATGGGCCAGGGGCAGAATGATATGGTTTGGTTGTGTTTCCACTCAAATCTCATTTTAATTATAGCTCCCATAATTCCCACATGTTGTGGGAGGGATCCAGTGGGAGATACTTGAATCATGGGGATGGTTTCCTCCATACTGTTCACATGTTAGTGAATAAGTCTCACAAGATTTGATGGTTTTGTAAGGGATTCTCCTTTTCACTGGGCTCTCATTTTCTCTTTGACTACTGCCATGTGAGATATGACTTTGCTTCTTCTTATTTTCTGCCATGATTGTGAGGCCTCATCAGCCATGTGGAACTGTGAGTCAATTAAACCTCTTTCCTTTATAAATTACCCAGTCTCAGGTATGTCTTTATTAGCAGCATGAAAACGGACTAATAAATCCCTACACAAAATACTCTACCTTGTTCCATTTTTGTTGAGGAAAAGGAGATGCTGCCCTGTGGACCCAGTTGCAGCCACTGACTCAGCTCCAGTCCTACTCAACTGTGATGCCAGAGTCAATCCCATCAGCCTGGGGACCCAATAAGTAAAGGTTGTTACCTGCCAATATCAGTTTGTAAATAATGAATGGGCATTTTTTTCCCTTTAAATTCACTGACACTGATGCAAGACTACACAGATAAAGAATCGAGCAAACATAACACCAATAAAAGTAACTAATAAATCTCTAGTTACCAATGCAAATAAATGGAGATCTAGAAATTGCTTGACAAATAATTAAAAATAATCATCTTGTAGAAGCTCAATGAGAAACAAGAGAACACAGACAACTAAATGAAATCAGGGAAACATTTCAAGAACAAAACAAGAAGTTTAATGAAGAAATAGAAACCATAAAAAAGAACCAAATAGAATTCCGAAACTGAAGAATATAAGGACAAACTGAAAATGACAGTAGAAAGCTTCAACAGCTGACTTGATCATACAGAAGAACAAATAAATGAATTGAGGACAGGTCATTTGAAATTATCCAGTCAGAGAAATAAAAATAAAAAGGAATAAAAAAAGAGTGAAGAAAGAAATATCTATTCAATAAATGATGTTGTAAAAATGGATATCCACATGCAAAAGAATAAAATTGGATCCTTTTGCCATACACAGAACTAACACAAAAAAGATTAAAGACTTACATATAAGACCTGAAATCATGAAACACTTAAGAGAAAACATAGAGAAAAAACTCCTTGACATTGGTTTGGGCAATAATTTTTTTTATGTAACCTCAAAAGCATAGACAACAAAAGCAAAATAAACAATGGGAGCACATTAAATTAAAACATTTCAGTCCAGTAAGGGAAACAGTCACCAAAATGAAAGTTAAACCTGCAGAATGGAAGAAAATGTTTGCAAACCACATATCTGATAAGGAGTTAATACTGAAGATATATAAGGAACTCATACAACTCCATAACAAAAAACCCTGAGTAACCCAATTTAAAAATGAGAAAAAGGACGTGAATAAACATTTTTCCAAGGCAGACATACAAATTGCCAACAAATATATGAAAAGGCATTCAATATCACCAATCTTCAGAGAAATATAAATCAAAACTACAAAGATATATTGCCTTAATAATAAGCTATTGTTAGAATAGCTATTACCAAAATGGCAAAAGGTAACAAGTGTTGATGAGGATGTGAAACAAAAAGAAACCTTGTACACAGTTAGTGGGAATGTAAATTTGTATAGCTATTATGAAAATCAGCATGGAGGTTTATAAAAAAATAAAAATAGAGCTGCCATATAATCGAACAATTCTACCTCGGGGCACATATCCAAAGGAAATGAAATCAGTATCTTGAAGAGATATCTGCACTCCCATGTTTATTGTAACATTAGTCACAATAGCCAAGATGTAGAAACAACTTAAATGTCTGTTGACTGATGAATAATTCTAAAAATATTATATATATAAAAAACATATATGTAGATCTCATACATGCACATGTACACACACACACACACACACACACACACACACACACACACACAGGTATTTTATTCAGCCATATAAAAAGGAATTCCTGCCACTTGCAACAACATCAATGAACCTGGAAGACATTACGCTGAGTGAAACGTCAGACATAGAAAGACAATTACGGTGTAATCTCTCTTTTATGTGGAATCTAAAAGTCAAACTTATGGAAGGAAAGTGTGGATTAATGGCTGCCAGGAGAAAGGGGTGAAGGGTGGGGAATGGGGAGATGTTGGTCAAAGGATACAAAATTTCAGTTATAAGATGAATGGGTTCTGGGAATAAATTGTATGGAACAGTGACTATAGTTAATAGTACTGTATTGCTTACATGAAATCACACACACAAACACATACACACACAAAAGGTAACTGGGTAGGGATGAACATGTTGATTAACTTAATTGTGGTAAGTTAATTGTGGTGTATAAAATTGTCACATTTTACGCCTCAAATATATACAAATTTCGGTAATTATTTCTCAATAAAACTGGGAGGAAAGGTGAACTTCTTTAAAGCATTTCCATATTGAAAAAATATTTTAAACATAGGTTCATTGTCCTTAGATATGACATATATGATCCACTCATATATGGATTATATGTTAAGAAGACTGTTTTCTAGCAATCCTAATTTAGAGTATACATTTTGGAGAAAGATGAATGGTGAGAGTCAGCATCCATTTGTTTTATTTCAATAAATTCCTTCTGAGAAAATTTTAAGGAAAGAGAATCTCAGATAAATTTTAAAATGCTGAAAAGATGACTATGAGAAAATCTTTTGAAAAACTGAGTTGCAATTCAATTATCAGGTTTAATGTGGATCTCCTGGGAAAGGAAAACTCTACTTTCCAGCACAAACTTTCCAAACAATTATAAGGTGTCAATATTTAGGTTTAAGGGCAATAATTATTACAGAAAACACACTTTTGAAACTTGTTTAGGAAGTATTGTACCTTAGATACATAGAAAAAAATAAGTGTTATGTAGATCTTAACTGAAAGGAGTAAAATAATGATAATTAACTATAATATAATGTTTAAATAATAATTGCATTAATTATTATCATTTATTGAAAAAAATAATTATTGTCACTTACTGAAAATGTGTTATATTCCAGATTTCTGTGTTAGCACTTTACATGCATCTCTTACAGCAAACTTGATGGTGGTAGAGTGCTTTCTATCTTTCTTTTCCTTTTACAGACAAGGAAATTGAGGCTCACAGAGGTTAAGTAGTATTTCCAAAGTCATACAGCCAATATGTTCTAAAGCTGATGTTCATATATAGATTTATCCATCTCTAGTATCTATACTTTTAAACATCTCAACTTATTTTCAGAATTGTCACATTTGTATAACTCTTTAAAGCTATGTCTTCTTGCTCCCACTTTCAGGTCATCTCCTTATGCTGCTGCATTAAAAATCATTTTAAATGCATATTTAATTTTTATGTTAGTCTTTGGAATATAAATCCATAAGGTTATGTTTAGTACACAAAAACATTAGGGTATTAATCTGAATCTACTCTTTCATCAAATATCAATATTTAAAATTATATATTCATATGCATTTAGTTGCTAACATCTTCACGCTCCATGATGTTATACACCCTGAAAACTTATAACTTATGTTTTCTATAGAGATCTATGATATGTTGATTGCTTTCACAAGACATTTTCTGATTCTATATTTGGTGGTAATGGAAAATATTTTTAATAGCTAAAACCTAAAAGGAACCACACCCCACTGATGTTCCTCACTGATAGCTTTAATTGACATGATTTAAAAAGGACTTACTTTTAACAATCATATCTGACAATATACAGTAAGAATAGTAAACACTACTATTGCTTTTTATAATTCCATTTACTCATAAACATTTAAATATTTAATAATTTAATGCAAAAATGATTTATTAAGCCCCAAATTGGTGCCTATTTGTGAAAAGAGTATCAAAACAAAAAAGAGAGAGAATTAAATTGTCTCTAGTCAATGTTGCAAAAGTATTTGATAAGATACAACTTTCATTAGAAATTTCACAATTCCTGCTAAAGTGTGATTGGACACATACTCTATTATCCTGAAAAAAATAAGAGAAAAACAAAGGAAGAGCATATCTGCACCAATGGATGTTTATTGCTTTTAAGAAACACCACAGAAGATATGGCTAGGTGAGAAAGCCAAATAGACTTGTGAATTTAACATCAGAACTAGACAATGATATCCAACAAAGGTTTAGTAGTGCTGAACAAGAAGGTTCTGGTCCACATCAAGTAGGAAAGCTGGAAGGACACCCAGGTAAGAGTTTTGGCAAAGAGAAGAATTCATTCTCCCAGCATCTTGATCCTAAAAGGGAGGAAAACAGAGGTGTGTTGAACATGCCTGATTTGTTCTTACTAAACAAAGTAACTCCTCTGAGTACAATAGAGGCAAGGGTGCACCCTACTCAGAGGTAGAGAAGTATTTTTCCTTTCACATAAGTTTTGATCTTATTTTGAAAATATTACCTTCAGCCCAAGCCAGTATCAGGCCTAATAGCAGAACATTTAGTCTCATTAAAGGGATGGATAAGTTTAAGAATGCTTACAGCCATTTATATTAAGACCTTGTCCTAAGTACTACCAATTTAATCAGAGAAAGAAGGAAACAAAAAAGATATAAAAACATAAGAGCAAAAAAATTGTTATGAGTTGCAGATGCCATGATTACACAAACAGAAACTCAATTAATCAAGTTTAACTTAACGTGATGCAATTGAAAAGTTCAGCCTCTTGATTGTTATGGAGTTAATATGCAGACATCAAGAGCTTTCCTATAAAAAAGCAACAGCATGTTTAAAACATAATGGAATAAAAAGTCTCATTTTTAATCAGAGCAAACACAGTTGTAACAAAAATTGTCTAGGAATAAACTAAACAGGAAATGAACAAGATTTAATGAGGAAAAGTGTAAAATACCTTTAAGGTGCATATGTGTCCACACACAGGTACACATACACATCCTTGAATTAAGCAAAAGATGTGTTTGATTCTTAAGTAGACAATATTTGTAAAGATATCATTTTTTTTCTAGATTAATCCACAAATAGAGAATTCCAGTGAAATACCAATAGGTTCATTTTCTTTGGAATTAGGCAAGTTGATTCTAAGGTTTACATGACAAAACAAATATTAGGGAAGAGCCCTAAAATCTTTGAAAATGAAGAGGTACAAAAGAAGGATTAGCAACACAGATACTAATGCACATAAAGGCACAGACATTCTTTAATTATTATTATTATTATTATTATTATTCTATTTCAATAGGATTTGGGCGAATGGGTGGTGTTTGATTATATGGATAAGTTTCTTTAGTGATGATTTTTGAGATTTTGGTGCATCCATCACCTAAGCAATGTGCCCTGTACCCAGTGTGTAGTCTTTTATGTTACCCCTCTCTCTCTCTTTTCCCCTGAGTCCCCAGAATCCATTGTATATTCTTAAGGGCCAGTAATCTTTAAATTCTGATGGTGGCTGACAAAGAAGCAGAGATATTAGTAGAATAGAATAGAGAGTTCGGAACCAAATTCAAATGACATTAAACACACACTAGAGGAGGTATTTAAAACCATTGAGGGAAAGGGATAAGCAAATAAATGAAGTTGAAACATATGGTTAACCATCTGAGGATAGATGCAAGCTAAATCTTGTATCTCTCCTTATCCCAAAATAAATTCCAGATGGATCAAATATCTAAATTTGAAAAGAAAAAGAAATGAGGTTTGAAAGAGGGAAGTGTTATGAAAGCAAAACACAAACTCCAGATGCCATAAAGAAAAAAATTAATAAATTAACTACACTAATAATATTTTTTATGAGGAAAACTGAAATGAAATAAAAATACAAGTGGAAAGAACACAATGAATATTTACAATCTATTGAGCAGAAAATGCTTATTTTCTTGATATATGAATATTTCTTACAAATACATGACAACAAGGATCTGACTAATAGTCTTTCTTACTTTGTCATCTTTTCTTCCTTGGACTCCCTGGCCTATAGAGTTGGGCATAGTTGTGAGTAAATGTGTGTTTCAGTAGAGGTTGGTGATGGTGGTAGTGGTGGTCATGGTGAGAGGTGGGAGGACAATTCTTTTTAGCAGTGACAGACAATAAATTAGGTTCAGGAAAGGAGAAAAATTTCCATTGAAAATGGTGAGTTGTAGAAGGAGATTTGGCTATATTTAAATAACGTATTTCTGTTGGCACTAAAAAGAAAATTCAGAAGATGCATCTGTCCAGGTCAAGATTACAGCACCTGATAATCCAGTGAAAGGATAGCAGAGCTGGCAAGGAGCAGCAGTCAGGGTGTCTTAGAAGGCCTGATGAATTAATTACTGTGTCATGGGGAATAAATGCACCTCACCGAGAAATACACAGAGGGTCTCTTTCTAAAAATTTTATGTTTCAGCACCGCACAGAGCTTGGGATTAACCAGGGTGGGGCTAACCCTGCTAACTGAAGCATAAGCAGCAGAGGTAATTTAAGATAAAATGAGGATTCCTGGCTTCATGCCTTGGCTCTGTCACTTACTAGTTTTATAATCTTTGGCAAGTCATTTACATTTGATTTGACTCAAAAGCTTCCTCAATGAAATCAAGTTAAATGTGAAACAATTGAAAGTTTGGCAGCTTATGTAGATGAAGAGGAACAGATAACCCTAACTTAAGGGGTGTGGGAAGCTGTCGTTGATGACACGCAAACTAAAGTCCCTCTTCAGATCTTAGATCCTTTAAATGTTAGATCATGTGAAGGGCAAGGAGGCAGAGTAAAGGGAATTGATCTGCACAGAGGGCACAGTATGAACAAAAGCTTTAAGCCAAGAAACTGAACAATATTTTCAGGAACACTATAAATTATTTGCTATGACTCATAAGGCATAAATCTGTAGAACACATTTGCTTTTTTAATATTCTCAACAAACTTCAAATAAAGTGATATTAATGTTAACATTTTATAGGAGAAAACAGATTCAGAACTGCCATTTGCCTGAAAACACATAACTTGTAAATGCTAGATATAGGGTCTGTCTTCTCCAAAATCTGTTTTAACTTTTAATTTTTAGCACTTCTCCACATTATCACATTAAGATGGATGGGTGGAGAGCAATAAAAATTATCCACTTTTCTCAATGTGTCCAGCAGGTTACATTTTGGGAAAACACTTTGATCCTGAAGAAAATAGAAATCAAAGAAAAAATGTAAAATGTATGAATCATTAGATACATAAGATTCGAACCACAAACAGAAGCAAAAAATTACTAAGAAAATTAGTTGATAAATAAACACATCATTAATCCTGATGTTTTTACTAGTAGTTCATTGCATCTCTTAGAAACCATATGACATTTAGTCATAACTAACATAAGCCAAACTTAGTGTCCTTTATGCTTCATTGCGGAGTTGCATTAAAAAACCACAGCAATTTCATATTGTTTTACAACTAATTCGTCCAAAACAATTCCATTTTAGAGAAACTACATTATTTCCAGAGACTTGACTCAAGTTTGATCTTTTCTTTAATTCTCCTTCTAGAACATGCTTATTCATTCTCAGGTCTTTATCTTTTGGATCTTGTACTTTCAGTACATTGCAGCTGACCATGAACGTTTTATTTTTCTGCTCTGCTTAAAGTCTATTTGGCTTCTTGAACACGGGGGTTTCATCTATCCTACAAAATTCCCAATCATTATCCTTTCAAATATTACTTTTTACCTATTCTCCCTCTCCCTGTGGTCTGGAATTTCTCTCAGAAATAAGTTAGATATTCTCATACCATTTTTCAAGTTTCTTAACCTCCTATTGTATAATATATTCTATATTTTTATCTCTGCTGCATAGTAATTTCCTCAGATCTTCCAAAATAATTTTCTCTTTAGATGAATCAAATATACTGCTTAAGCCACCCTATGAAATTTCACATTGTATCACTGTGTTCCTATTTCTAGAAGCTCCTCTGTTTTTTTCAAATTTGCTATTCTTTTTTTTTTCTATTATCTGTTTGAGATTTCTCCCATACGCTTCCAAAATCTGTTTGATTTCCTAGTATCCTATTTTATTCTTATATTTCAAGTCCTTCTTTGATGTCTAACAATTTGAAATATCTCTATAATGGTTTCCTTTGTTGATTTTAACACTTTCAATTTAGGAGTGCTGTTTATTCCAAGTTTTAACCCCTGTTTAGGGTGGATGGTTTCTCCAGAGTTTTATGAATTTGGACTATTAACGCATCTTCAGTGTGGCTTTATCTTTCAGACTTCTGTGTGGTGCCTATTGAAAATATGTCAGATTAGTGCAGTTTTAGTTTCATTTTTGCCAGGTATTGATCTGGGCCTCCTTCTATGGTACCAAGGGGTTCCAAGCTGAAACAGGTGTTATAACCGAATCCCAAACTATTTCTCAAGAAATCGTTTTTTATTCAACCTGTTGTTCATGTTAAGGCAAACATGCCTACTTATTGTAAATCAGTGTTTTTGGTAGATTTATTTCTATCGAGGATTCTGATTTTATACAAAGACCTTTGTTACCACTCTCTGTCTTACAAGGATCCACAGCCATGTCTTCTGTTCTAATGTGAGATAAAAATGTCAACATCTAGGTTACTGATGGAGCAACCACCTTCTTACTCTACACAATCCATGGCACTAACCTGTGAAATTTCTTGTCCTATTTTCTGATTCCTCTTTTGTGAGGTCCTGGGGGTTTTTACTACTTTCTAGAGAGCTAAGCTATTCATTTAAAAGAATTGTTTCCATAGCCAGCATTTTAGTTGACTTGTAGTTCAGGGGTTTTCAGGTTATTTTATCACTCCCCCTGTACCCCTGAAAAAAAATCCTCTGAAACTAAAAGTACCCACAATTATTTACTCTTCCCTCAGATTTACCCTTCCCTCAGGATGCTCTCTGAGGGGTAGGGAGGTCCCACTGAGGTTTATATTTGTTAGTCTGGGAATAACCTGCCTCACCCTGGGAGGACTTCTGGCAGCCATGTCTCTATGGTGTGTTTCTAATTTCCTGCCCACAGAGGGGTAGACCATGAGTGGGTGCATGACTCAATCTGTGCTAACTAGATCCCTTTCCTTGGAAATTTGGAATTTTACATGCTAAAGTACTTAGTCTTGGACTTGTTGACCGGAGAAGTTTCTTTGTTTGTTTGTTTTTTCACAGAGCTCAATCTCAAAGGTACTTGTTAGTATATAGCTTAAGAACTATTATCATTTTTGCTATGATCCATAGCAGTAAAACTTGACACCTGCTTCAAATAATTTAGTGGCTTGGTGCATATGTAGTTATGGATAGTGCAATGTGAACAGGTACCATAAAACTTGCTTTTCTAAATACTAATTAAGAAGTGATCTCATAGTTTTAAAAGAAGAACAACACACTGATTTTTCATGTTTATGTTCAAGGCATTTTCAATTTTATTATCTCCTCTTGACAGTTTTGTCAAGGAGGAGATGTTTTTGTTTCATTTTGCCATGTTTTCACATTTATAACTGAGTATAAAGAAGCTCAGATGCTTGCTCAGAATCATAGAGCCCAAACATCTGGACTTTTTGTCTAGTTCTCTTTCAGTATGTACAGATCACCACTCTAAAGACCAATAGTTTGTTTCTTCTGAGGAGATGTGTTTTCTTTTTTTTTTTTTTTTTTTTTTTTTTTTTTTTTTTTTTGTTTTCTCTCTCCCATGTTCAGATACACATATGCAGGGATTGCATGCTTTGGAGGTACTTGCTCAATTAATAAAAAAACTTTTACTTCTCTGGGAACTATTTCTTCATTCTATAGTGATGTACCCCAAATAGCTTTGTTTGTACCATGTAGCCATGGTCTCCTGGCCACAGTTGATTGAACCTGTATGTACACTTGAATTAATATGGCCAATAAGATCTTCTCTCCCAGGAAATGGAAAGTGAACCGTAAAGAAAGCAAGTTCATTTTTGCAGATGAGTTTCCATGGAGACCAGGGAAGCAGAGAGAATGAGAGAGAAAGAAAGAAAGAAACCTCAGCCAGCAGAGAGAAGCAAGGACACAAGACAAGATAAGAGAAAGCCCTAAGGGTTCCGGTGCATATAAATATTCCCTTTATGAAGCATTGACTCCATGACAGAATACCACCTGTCTGATAACACATTCTTCAGAAGTGGTTAAAAAGAGATGTTTATTCACTTAATATTCTATGGTATTACATATGCAGAAATTCTACCAGAAAGAAGCTAAATAATTAGAACTTTGCTTAGGTCTAGGTTCACCACCTCATCCTTCTGAGCTAGCATCCTTGTGATCTTCCCTGGGTCCAGATGGTCTTTACTTTTCCCACCTTCCTCCTCTCACATATGGCTTTACAGTTCCCTAGGTTGGGTCATTCCCTCTCTTGACTAATTTTATCTATTAGGTTTGTTTTATTTGAAAGTCAATTCTTAAAATTTAAGACAATTCTATTATATAACTGCATTATGTCTCATAAGCTTCCTAAATGTATTTTTATCTGAGATGTTATAATGAATGAAATATTCTTCTTTAAAAAGGTGTTTTAGTTTTGGACACTGGAGATAGAGCAGATAAAGCAACCCAAATTGATAGTGAAATCCAAGTCCGTGGATGCCTACAATGGGGTGGAGGTTAAGGCCTTTGGAACACAAAAGGTTGAACCATCAAGAGATCAGAGTGTGTATTAGTTAACAAAAAAGCACACTGGTGTCATTAAGGATGATATTTTAAAAATTGAGTAGAGAAAAAAGAAACAGCAGGTCAACTGCTGTTGTCCACTAGGAAGTTAAAGGGACTAAAGAGTGATAGGGGACAGAATTGAGGAGATGAAATCTAGTAAAATATATTGAGCCTATAGGGAAATCCCTCACCTACTATATGAGGTTTGGGGATTTTCTTTCCTATATGGAAATTTCATCAAATTGTCTATCATTATTCCTCTAACAAAGAGCCAAACACCTGCCTGGAAACAATGTTTTAGTCCTCAGAAAGAGTAAGGAAAACAGTTCATTCTAGTTCTGTATTTTCATAAAAGTAGTGCCCCCTTCAACGAAAACTCTGGAAGATGTCCATGCTCATGATGACACCATGGTCTCTTGTTACCCATAAGATGTGATGTTCCTTGTGTGGACATCAGTTAGGAGACCTACAATACAAGCAGAGTGACATGTAACTACACAGACACACAGGATTAGCCGCGTGCGGTGTGTTTCCAAGAAAGGCATCTGAAAAAAACAACAGCAACAAAGAATAAAGAAATAAAGAAATAAGAATAAAGAAAAAAACCTATTCATTTAGTAAGTCAAAAATTAGTAGCCATAATTAAACACTCTACATGTGTTATCTCTACTTCTCTCACAACAGAACAAAATAAAAACAAATGAAAGCATGTAAATCCCCAGTGTTAAGGGAATTCTCCAGAATGATGTAACTTATAATTGGTAGATCTGGAATGCTAAGCCACAGCTATAGGATTCAAAACCCAAACTCTTCCCAGCACATTACACCTCTTTACCACCAAGGTGACCCTCAGGTGAATTATAAGCTCCAAATACCCTTAATTTGCTTTTCTTTGTGTTTTTTAATCAAAAAAAAAAAAATACAGAATATGTTTGTTTGTTTTTTGTTATGAGTGGACACACTTCTATGGCTCAAAAATTCAGAAAATATTCAAGTTTCTTACTTTTAGAAGTTAATCCAAACACACTCGTATTATTACCTGCCTATCCTAATTATCCCTTCTCCATACACTGATTTGCAGATTCTACCTGAAGCTTAATTTCTAAAAGTGCGGTGTCAGAAATACCTTTTTTCAAAGAGGGGCAATTTTGTCCCTTGAAACTTCTTTCATCAAATAGGTCTATTGCCCACTTAGCTGGTCTGTATAAAACAGATTATAGCAATTTTATGTAACTTTTGTGTTCCATGGGGTTATTTTAAACACAAGTCAACTTGGATACAATATTAAATGGAAGGTGTTAACTGGTAATAGTTCTAAAATTAGGGAGTGCATTGGACTCACCATGAGGGTGTTTTAAAAAGCAAACTTTTAGGCCCACCCACAGAAACTCTGATTGAGTAGGTCTGAAGTAAAACCTGAGAATTTGCATTTCTATGAAGTTCCCGGGGTCTGGGGACTAATCTTTTCATTCTCTGGAATAGACATATTCTAATCTTATTATTTTATTTTAATCTAAAGCAAAGTTTGTATATATTTTAAATCTATATTTAATTAAAAGAAAAAAGAAAGTGAATATGAGAATCCTTGGCATTAATTACACCTGTCCATAATCTCTTGGATAATAGTCATCACCCATTCAGCCTCAGGATCCAAACAAATTATTTTCCCATCTTTCGGTGTGGCTCTGAAAAGAAAAGAATGTTCTGGCTAAATAATAACTATGATTATTTTAACAATGCTTTAAATTTATTCATTAGAATTTTGAAAGATAAAATGAATATGCTTAGAATGAACACTCAGATTTCTCAAACTAAATTTATCATATTATTAGAGAACAACTTTTAATCATTTCAGTATGCATTGCTAAATTTTTTACCAACTAAATAATGACATCTTCTTTAAATCTTTTGAGATATCAACCAGTCAGCATACATTATTTGACTTATGTACATAGTACATAAGTATACCGCTAAGACTCTGGAAAATCTATACAATGTAATGTCTTCCAGGCTGACAATGGTCAGTCTCTTGTCATATATTCTTTATTGTTATATTTCTGTTAATGCTTTCAGCTTCGTAAATGCTCATTCATCATTGGGCAGGGAGAGGATCAATTTTTTTATTTATATTAATTTTGTAGTTTTCAACTGCAGTTCACAAAACCACAAAGTTCCACCAGCACCTCTAGTGCTGGATCATCTTACCACACCCTGAGCGAGAGGTATGCATTCCAGAGTTTAAGAAAATAACATAGCAATATTCCATGATAAAAATCAATAGAAATAATATAATAACGAATCCTTAGCAAATTACCAATAAAAGGATAGCCTAAAACATCATACACAATAGTGAAAACTTGAAAGTAATCCCTTTGAGTGCTGAAACAAGACAGTATACCTACTATCATTGCAGATATCTCAGCAAAGCTAGAAAGATAAACAAAAGGCATAAAGTTGCCAAAAGAGGAAACTAAACTGCCATTTTTCCCAGATGCTATGACTACTCAAGTAAAAGGTTGGTGGTTACAAAACCAATATAAAATTGTGTGTCTAAACAGTAACAACTGGAATGTTACATTTTATAAAGATACCCTTTACAATAGCATCAAACAATATAAAGTGGCAAGAAATATGTTTGTTATAATAAAAAGTATGGGAAACCTTTATGAAGAAAATTATGAAACTTTAAAGACATTAAAGAAGGCCTCAATAAAGTCCAAAAGAGACAAGCCACTCTTGAAAAGATAGAGGAATTTCTCATCCCAGGTGTTAAAAATTATAAAATATTAATAATGAAGACTGTGTACAGTTGTAGACAAACTGATGAATGGGAAAGAGAGGAGGGGTTAGAATCATCCCTCTGCTTTCAGGAGAGCTCAATGTATGGCAGAAATAGTATTGTGTATCAGTGAGGAAATGATGTTTTATTAAATGGTGCTGAAATAATTGATGAATCATATGGAAAAATAAAATTGGATATGTTTCTCACATCATATACAAAATAAATTCCATATGGATTCAGGTCTTAACACAAAGAAAAAAAATGCAACAATTCTAGAAGATAATATAGAAGAATATTTTTGTAAACCCTGTAAAAGTAAGATTATTTTTGAAAATAAGATACTAAAAGTGCTGACCAGAAAACACATACTGCACATCCCTAGGAATGTGAATATAATAAGATATTACACCCATAGTTATGTTATCTCACATGGCAAAAGGTATTTTTGCACATGTAATTAAGGTTACTATGAGTTTATTAAATTAATACAAACTGGTTGATTCAAGTGAGCCTAATGCAATGTCTTGAGCCCTAAAAGTGGAGAGTTTTCTCTGACAGGTAGCAGAAGAAGTAAGAGAGATTTGAGGGGTGAAACCAACTCAATGCAAGGCAGATTGTTCGTTGCTTATATGAAAGAACTGGAGAGCAGCCTGTAGGCATTGTGAATGATCCCAAGCCAACAGTCAGGAAGAATATGAAGAGCTCAGTCCTATACTTCAAAGAACTGAATTCTACCAACAACCTGGATTGGCAGTGGATTCATCCCTAGTGTCTTCAAATGGGACTTTAGCTGACACCTTGATTTTGACTTTATGAAACCCCGAGCAGAGAACCTGGTCAAGCCACCTAGATTGCTAAGCTACAAAACTGTGAAAATCAAAAAGTCGGTTAATTTTAAGCCACTAAATTGTGGTAATTCATTACCTAGCAATGAACAGCTGAAGTAATCTATATAACATAGTTTACAGTAAAAAAATTTTAATAAAATGCAGAATTGTTTTCCACAGTCTCTAAGCTGTTTATTTGTAGGCTTATGCCTCAGTTGTCTCCATGGCCATGTGGCCATATGGAGTTTATCATATAACTAAGTTTGTAATAGATTTCCCAATGATCAACTAATTATCCATGTATCCTTACTGAGGCATGTGTATCTTTGATTATGGTACATCTTCACTGACTATAAGGTTAACTCCACTCAGATGAATTCATACCCTGTGTTCAAATTTGAGAGCCCTTTTTATTGGGGAAAGTACATAATGTTATCAGGAATGGAAGCATAAAGACTGAGCAGTTATCTTCCCACATTGTGTGGGAATAACGCCTAGAGGTTAGGTCTCCCATACTTCCAACCTAGCATACTTTGTAAGGAAATGCCAGCTTTGAAAACTGCTATCCTAGAGGCTTCCATACTCCACCACATCTTCACTACTTACACGACTTCTTTTCTTCTGCAGAAAGGACCCTCACATGTCAACTGAACATTTTTAATGAATTGATGAGGAATAAAGTCAGAATGTGTCTGAATACACTGCCATCACAACTCTTGATTCTCAGAGGAATCAATTGTGTAAGAAAAAATTAGAAAAATCCTTATTGAGAACAAACATAGCCATGATGCTTACTTCTTTACTTGAAAGTAGAAATCAATACAGCAGGACACACAACTGTATTCACAAATTCAGTACTGATAGAAATATTTATGAAGACAGTTACACAAACCTAATTATATGCTATTATCCTGATCAACAAACAATTATTGAGCATCTATTACAAGTATGTATGGTCAGTAAGATAACTTTTCAAGGGCAAAATCAACTTGATCCTTTCTACCAAAAGTTGTAAACATAAAGATTATACGTGAATTTTATTAATTGAAAGTAGCATTTTCTCTCTGCTTACTATCATTGAAATGAATACTGTAAACCAATTTTCGGTAATGTTCCTGCTATCATCTATAATAAGAAAAGCACAGACTCTTACAGTCAGATATTTCTAGGAAGTTAAACACATGTTTCTATTTGACTCAACAAGAAATTCTTTGATGCTCCACAGTCTAAATACTGTATATGTCAGCTTAAGTTTCAGTTTCACAGTTTCTACATTTTCCTTAATGTCAAATACAATCTCATTACATCTGGAATCTTTTCTGAGATTTTCTAGTGCCTAAAAGGAAAAGATAAAAGCCACAGTTGGCTTAGCAAATGTATCCAGGACAATAACAGCCAGCAGGAGGAGTGCTGGAGGAGTTCTGAGTACCCATGTCTGTCCTTGATCTTGATCCTGGTCTGGATGGTGGAATTAATACTACATCCCACTTCTATGTGCTCTCTGCAACCCTGAGAACTTTTTTATTACTCTCCTTGCACTATCCTGGTTAAAGAATAAAAGGTACAGTTTATTGAGTCTCATGTTGTCACTCACAAGCCAGCAAGGAAACAGCTTGTTTTTCAAGTTTTGTTTTAACTGGGGCTTTAGGGGCACGCTAAGATGAACTTGTTAAATAGGGAAGTGAATGTATTATTTTCTGGGGGTGAAACTGCATAATTGTGAATGGATCGATGTTGGTTGTGGTTAATGGTGACTGGTAGAATGGAGTCATGAGAATGTCTAGGCATGTTTGCAAAGAACATGTTTGTACAAAGTAGGGAATTAAGATGCATTTCCTCAGGACGTATTTGCTGTTGGCTTTTGTATTTGCATAATCCCATTTAAGGTCTTAATAAAGTCTGTCAAACCTGACCTACACATGCAGCTTAATATGCTGCAGAAAAACAGAGTTCAGATTACAACCAAGTTCCTGTCAAGAAATGCAAACTGGCAACATGATCCTATATCTAGATAATGATATAGTCGCAGTCCAATAGCTCCTTAAGTGGATAAACAACTTCTGCAAAGTCTCAGTACAAAATCAATGTGCAAAAATCACTAGCATTCCCATACAACAACATCAGTCAAGCTGAGAACCAAATCAGGAACAAACTTCCATTCACAATGGCCACAAAAAGAATAAAATACCTGGGAATACAGCTAACTAGGCAGGTGAAAAATTTCTACATGGATAACTACTAAACATGGCTCAGACAAATCAAAGATGACACAGACAAATGGACGAACATTCTATGGCCATGTATAGGAATAATCAGTAACATTAAAATGTTCATACTGCCCAAAGCAATTTATAGATTCAATGTTATTGCTATGGAACTACCATTGGCATTCTTCACAGAAGGAAAAATAACTATTTTAAACTTTATGTGGAACCAAAAAAGAGCCTGAATTGCCAAGGCAATCCTAAGCCAAAAGATTAAAGCTGGAGATATCACACTGTCCAACTTGTTATCCATGTTACAAGGCTGCAGAAACCCAGACATTATGGTACTGGTACAAAAACAGACATATAGACCAATGAAACAGAATAGAGAACCCAGAAATAAGACCACACAGCTACAACTATCTGATTTTTCAGCCAACCTGACAAGAACAAGCAACGGGAAAGGGATTTCCTATTTAATAAATGGTGCTGGGATTACTTAGTAGTCATATGCAGAAGATTAACACTGGACCCCTTCTTTAAACCATATACAAAAATTAACTCAAGATAGACTAAAGACTTAAATGTAAAACCCCAAAATATAAACACCATGCTGAAGACAACCTAGGCAATACCATTCAGGACGCAGACACTGGCAAATATGTCATGACCAAGATGCTGAAAGCATATTGCATCCAAAGCAAAAATTGACAAATTGGATAGAATTAAACTTAAGAGCTTCTGCACAGTGAAAGAAGCTATCAACAGAGTAAACAGCCTATGGAATAGAAGAAATTTTTTCAAACTATGCATCCAACAAAACTCTAATATCCACCATCTGTAAGGAGCTTAGACAAGTTTACAAGAAGGAAAAAACCCCATTAAAAATGGGCAAAGGAGATGAATAGATTCTTTTCAAAAGAAGACATATATGCAGCCAGCAATCATGAAAAAAGCTCAGCATCACCGATCATTAGAGAAAAGCAAATCAAAACCACAATGAGATACCATCTCACACCAGTCAGAATGACTATTATTGAAAAGTAAAAAAGAAAAACAGATGCTGGCAATGTTATGGAGAAAAAAGAATGCTTAAACACACTGTTGATAGGAGTGTAAATTTGTTCAACCATTGTGGAAGACAGTGCAGCAATTCCTTAAAGCCCTAAAGACCCAGCAATCTCATTACAGGGTATATACCAAAAGGAATATAAATCATTCTATTATAAAGGCACAGGCACATGTGTATTTGTTGCAGCACTATTTGCAATAGCAAAGACATGGAATCAACCTAAATGCCCATCAAAGATAGACTGGATAAAGAAAATGTGGTATGTAAACACCATGGAATACTAGGCAGCCATAAAAAAGAATGAGATCATGTCCTTTGCAGGGACGTGGATGAGCTGGAGGCCATTATCCTCAGCAAACTAACACTGGAACTGAAAACCAAAAACCACATGTTCTCACTTAAAAGTGGAGCTAAATGATAAGAACTTACGGACACACAGAGGGGAACAACACACACTGGGTGCTATTGGAGGGTGGAGGGTGGGAGGAGGGAGAGGATCAAGAAAATTAACTAATAGGTACTAGACTTAATACCTGGGTGATGAAATAATCTGTATGCCAAAGCCCCATGACAAAAGTTTAGCTGTGTACCAAATGTACACTTGTACCCTTGAACTTAAAGTAAAAATAAAAATAAAAAAATCATTCAAAGCAAAACAAAACAAATGACAACAAAGAACTCTGAACTTGGCCTTTCAGTGATCATTTCTGGAAATGCTCCCTACGTGGTACTCTGGGGTCATCGAAGGACTTGCCTCTGTTTTTTTTCTTCTCACAGGGATTACTGTCCCATTATTCCTATTGTCGAATGTCCATCGCTTCATGTATTTTGTGTTTTAATTATTTAAAGTAGAAAGATAATCTGGTGTTTGTTTTTTTTTTTTTTTTTTTCATAGCATTAAAGAAAAGTAATAAATTATAATTTTTAAAAAGAACTGCAAACAACACTTTACATATTGTTTGAAGGTAGCAGTTTCCATTGGCTTCAAGGTTAATTAACTAATAGTGAACTATGAGATTTAATTTTATTTCTTAAACAGTTTTATAAGTGACTTTGATTATATTATAGTGACCACATATTTTTGCATTAACAAATCAAAGAGCAAAACATTTGTATTAGTTTCCTAGGGCTATCATAACAAAGTACCACAAACTGGGTTGCTTAAACAACAGAAATGTTTTCATATTTCAATTCTGGACTCTGGAACTCCAAAATATAGGTTTAGTGGGGTTGTTTCTTTCTCAGGACTGTGAGAGAAGGAGTTGTTCCAGACACTTTACATGCTCAGTGGGTGTTTATCTTTATGTTTACATGGTGTTCTCTTTGTATGCATGTCTATTTCAAAATTTCCCCTTTTTATTAGGGCACCAATCACGCTGAATTAAGGGTTCACTCTAATTACCTCACTTTAACTGGATTACCTCTTTAAGAACCCCACTTCCAAATAAGGTCACATTCTGAAGTACTGGGGATTAGGACATCAATATAGAAATGTGAGGGGGACATAACCTATAACAACATTTAACTGAAGAACTAGTGGTTACTGAAATGTTGATACAGTTTAAAGCTAAAACTAGCCTAAATAGTAAGTTATTTTCTTTTACTAATTATAATTGAGCATTTATTATTTGCCAGGGCCTTTGCTTGATGCTAGGCATTCGAAGATAATAAAAGTTGAATTTCTGCTCTTGAGAGGTTCACAGTCTGTTTTGAGAGACAGACGAGCAAACAGATTAAACTGGAAGGTAATCTGTGTTGTCAGTTGTATATCTGAGCCATGGTGGAAGCAGAGGGGAGGGAGGACTTCCCCAGGGCAGTCAGGAAAGACTTTACAGGGAAGGTAACATTGAACTGGTGAAAAGACAAAAAGAAAATCATCATTTTTTTTTTTTTTTGAAGACTGATATGCATTTGACACAGAGAAATGCACAAAGAGGCACAAACAAGATATGGGCATGTGAAGGAAGGAGAAAAAAGCTATTTCAGTCTTTAAATGAGATGTTTTAACAAACTGACAACATTCAATTGACTGATCACATCTTGTCCTTTGTAGAAATGAAAAGCTGTAAGTAACTTCAAACTGTTATTCAGAAGCCACCTTGATTTCTTCAAGTCTCATTTTCCTTCTGTACCAATTAAAGGTAATAAAATGTGCTATCAATCTGTACAGGTGTTATGGTGCTAATAAGAAGCACATACAGATAAGATAACCAAATATTGAAAGATTCAAAGTAATTTAGTTTTTCATAAAACTTCAAAGACAGGCTTAAGACATCACAATAGTTTACTAAGGAGTTTGTTAAAGAGGTGGTAATTTTTCTTATCAAAGATGGTTCTCTCATTCTGCAGCTACTAAAATTTGTGCCAGATCTGCAGCAGAATTTATTACAATTAGACTTATAGTGCTGAGACTGACAACTTGACAACTTCCCTGATTTTATAGACAGTTATTTTGTTAGTTGAATTTTCACATAGGCCTGAGGCTTATACAAATACGCAAGTTACCAAAATATCCAATTTTAACTGTAATCTTATGTTTTATTTTTTAAAATATTTATCTACACTGAAATGCAATGAAATATAGTAATAATAATTGTTTATTGTACTCCAATAAACATTTGTGTTAACATTCCTCTATGAATTTTCATAAGTTATCTGGAAACTTTACAAGGGATATTTCTATGTCATGAACAAGAAAATCAAATATCAGAACGTAATACAACAGTGAAAGATTAAAAATAGCCTCACAGTCTTAGCAGTTCCTCACTTTAAGAGGTAGAATCTGTTTCCCAATCCCCTTGACTCTATGCTCACCATATGACTTGCTTTGGCCAACAGGATGTGGTAAAAGTGATGTTGGAGATGTTCCAGGCCAACAAAGTAAGAAGCCTAGGAGCTTCTACTCCTGCTCTGTTAAAATGCAATTGCCACCATATGAGGATAGCCAAGCTCATGAGGCCCAGGAAATGACTAGTGCAAACAACCAGACACGTGAGTGAAGCAACTTCACTCAAGTCACCAAGTGTCACCTGGTGACTCCAGGAGACACCATCAGAAGAACCACCTGAGCCAAGCTCAGGTTGTTGCATTGCCTAGCCCAAATTGATGGCCATGTGTCAAAATAAAATGGTGACTGTTTAAACCCACTGCATTTTGGGGTGACAATAGATGACTAATGGAGTAATTTAGTTAGTACCATAAATTGACTGAACTCATTTTATACTTTGAACTATTTGGCTACAATATGCACAATGTTTTCTTTAAACTATCTTAAAGTGGCACATGGCATGAATGGCTATTAGCTATTAATTAGTACCCTGAGAATGGTTCTACAAATTTTAGAAAGCCAACCCTACAGCCAAACTTTAGACTAATTATCTTCTTGAGCAGTCATGAAAATAATCTAGTTTAATAAAAATCACTGTGTATTAGTCATCAGAAAACCAAACTCTGGCCTGCTTTTGTAATGAAATAATTCCATGGCATATGGTAACTTCTTGGTGGTTTCTGAGCCTTCACAGTTCCATCTATAAAATGAGAAGGCTGATTTTCTTTTTCTTGTGACTCTCAAGTTTTGAATCAAACTCCTGTCTGGCTGCCAAGGGATCAGTCCCTAATCTTAACATTTTATTTATTTATTTGTCTTCATAAATGATCTGGCTTCTTTTTTAGGACATTCTTGAAAGCAACAGGAATATTTCTAACTACTTTTCACTTAAAAAAGGAAAGATTTAATATTTTAACATGGAGAACAAAATGTCATTTGGAGTGCTAACCTCTTCAAAGGTGAAAATGAGGTCCTGACTGTGGTCTGGTAGACTCTTTCCCCCTCCTTTAGGACCTTATGGATCCAGATTCTACATTTTTATTTTAACCATAGCCAAAGAATAGAAATCAGAGGCCAATACCCTGCTGTTAGGATGATTTATGACTCTGCTATAAACACAACAACTACAATTTCTTGGTTTGAGAAGGTTTCACATTTCTGCAGAAGAGAAAAGCAAACACTCACAACAGCCCCTTTGTGAGGTCAAGAACTCAGTTGTGTGCCGCAATGGCCAGTGTGGTTATGCTCTCTCCTACCATGAGCTTTTGCTTTTTTCTGCCTCACTTCCCATTTTTCTTCCTCCTGGTTCTCTGGCATTATACTCGTCAGTGAAATAGTAGTCATAAGCCTCTGCTGTGAGGTCTAATTGCTGGGGGGCCCAATTGTCTAAGTTTGGGCTCTCCCAAAACAGAGTCTGATACAAAGACTTATGTGCAGTAGTTTACCTTAGAAACGATCATAGAAAGAACAAGTGAGGGAGTGGGGGAATGTGGGATAGGGAAGAGAGAAAATCTAATAAAGGTATGTAATGAATGAGATATCACTTGGGCAATCAGGGCTTCATCTTGCCATGGAGTCTCAAGAAACCTTGTAAAATGTTCCTCAGAATTGTCCCAATAAGATTTCAATTTCCAGTCATGTTGAAGTAAAACAAAAGTCATAACTTCCTGTCTTAAGCAACTAGAAAATGCAACACAATATATGAAGCAATTGTTATCAGACATTGGACAACAAGCAGCAAAAGACTAGAATTCCTCAGAAAAGGAAACAAACAAGGTGAGGTGTATGGTTATCCTGGTTTTTTTCTGGAGCAACTCTGGACCACTGTGCAGGGGGAGAGATACCAAGTAGACCATGGTAGTCTTAGTGAGTTGAGGGGGCACAGGTTTGAATTCGGCAGAGCTAGGATGGCTAGAAGTTTAGAAAAAAAGAACTGCGGAAAGGAGAGACCTATGCAAGAAACCAAAACTCCGTCAATCTGCATTGAGGTCCCAGTGGGTCTCCTTGATCAATACTAAGTCACACATGCATGAGGTGAAACTCCATAAATCAAGCAAAATCCATAAGTCAAGCAAACTCCATAAGTCAAACTAGAGATTTGTAAGCTGAGAAAACCTCAGACCTAGCATGGAATGAAGAGATATTTAAGGTCTACCCTGTTGGAGTAGAGAGAACCTGTGAGCACTCAGGGCATTCACTAATGGCACAAGAAAGACACGACTTAGTAGTGCAGCTAAACAAACCCTAGAGTGAAGAACATTCCTAGACCACCCTAACAAAGGTCAACAACAAGCCCCAAAGAGACAAAGTTGATGCTCTAGACCTTAACTGCTTGTCAAAACGGAGCCCAAGACTCTAAAGAAAGAAAACAAATCTTGACACTCAGCAACATAAGATTCAAAATTTCCTGCAGTCAAATGAAAATGATTATCCATGCTAAGAAGTAGAACAGCATGAGTTATAGTAAGAGAAAAAAATCAAGTAAATATAGATTCAGAAGTGACAGAATGATAGATTTAGCACGGCAAGATTTTTAAATAACTATCTTAATTATGCTCAGGTGTTTAAATAAGGTGTAAACATAAGAGAGAAGTGGAACATTTCATCTATTCATATATTTGTATTTTTAATATTTATTTATTTTATTTTACTACAGTATAAAATGTAAACACACACATATACATGGAGAGAGAGAGAGAAACTTCTAGAATTATCTAACAAGAGACTGGGAGAATTGAATATTCATCCGTTAACTCCTGTTTCTCCTCTCAGGGCATCAAATCACAGGCCATCCTAGCTGTGGACTGAGAAATCTCTCTCTGCCAAGCCACCTTTCCCACACCTCAATAGAGAAAGCCCCCAGGAAGAGATGCAGAAGAACAGGTGCCTTAAGTTGGGAAGCTGTTGTACATTGCAGCTGTCATACTCATTGTGAGTGGAGTGGGACATCACTGGAGAAGACAGGACAAGTCCTTTTTTAAATTATGTGATTGGGTAGCCAGAAAAGACAAACACTGTGATCTGTTTTTCTGGACTTCCCTCACTGTGATATTGCGGGTCTGCCACCTCCACCATCCTTTAATGTCTCTCTAGTTACTTCTGGAGCACCTGAGACGGTGTCTCAGGAAGACTCACAATGACAGAATAGTGTTAGCCACACCTCCTTCCTTCCTTCTCTAGACCCCATGGTAACATTGCTCAAGAAACCTCAGTCACTATGATCATTGCTGTCTTCTGCTGATGGCTTCTCAAAACTGTGATGTGTTATGCAATATCCTTTTCCTACTTCCTTCACCCTGTGACTACCACACCAAACAGGCTGTATCCTACCTCCTGCTATAACACTCCCAACAGGAGACTGCTTTGTACTTGCAAGTTTTCAAAGCAATTTGGTGTGAAAACCACAGTTTATATATCTGCTTGATCTAAGACTGAGACTGAGACAATGTCCATGGAGTTGGCCTGAGGACCAATGGCAAGAACCGGGTTTCCAGAGTCTGCATAACATTTAATTCCTGCAACACTTCAGAAGCCTCATTTTGTTGTTACCCTCATCCTGTAGAAAGGAAATTGAGGTTGAGTGAAGTAAAGAAACTTGCCCAAGATCATAGTGACAGAGCTAGAATTTACACCAAAGTCAATCTGATCCTTTGAAATCTGTCTTTAACCACCATGTGAATAAAAGCATCTTTTTTGTCCTTTTTTGTCCTTTTTATGTTCCCTGTTCCTTATTAGCCAGAGCTAAGTAGCCAGTACAGCAAGCTCCAATGTTTGAGGGTAAGGACTTGTCTTAGGTGTAAGGAGTGGTTCTATTGAACCCTTGGGTGCTGCTTGTAAACATTTTCCAGTGTCCTCTAACCTGGGATTAGGTAGTGAATCCTACCATTTATGGAGTTTCTCAAATGGTTTGTATTTATTTGCTTATGTATAGTTTATAAATATTATTTCTCATCTCATTCATAATTAACTAATAATGTCGGAATTATGAAGAGATTCTTATTTTTAACTTTTTTAGTTGTGAGAAAAGTTCACAGAGTTTGTTTCTTGCTACTTATGACCTTTATTTGCCCAGCTTCTTGGGACAACCCGGAACTTGATTCCAAGTATTGAGGCTGCCAGCCTCACCTTCTTGCCTCTGTTAGAGGCAGTTACCCAGGGCTCAGGATTTCCTGAATGAGTCCTGAATCAGAAATAAGTACACAGCTCATGCATGCACGAACATCCTTCCTTTTCAGGTTTGGAGTGTGCTTTCTTTTATATTATTGGGGTCTTTCTTCCTTAGACATGCCAATTGTGCTTCTGTCCTAAAACCTGTAGTGCTGCTGCCATCCTGGGACAGCAATGAATACAGAGTTCCCCAGAGGACAACCGCTCTATGAGGTCCCATCAAAATTCCTAGAAAGGATATAAATGAATGCAGTCCGATCTTAAAACCATTGTATTTGGCATATTGCTATAAAGGATTGAAACACTACTGATCTTAGTACTAATTACTTATATGTGAAGGTTAGAAAGCTGAGCCCAAATTTCAATAAGATCTTTTCACAGGTGAAGCATTCAACCACTCACTTCTGCTTCTATTGACGACACAAATGATTTCAGTTTTGAAAAAAGAAATATTTTAGTCACCATTTCACTGCCACCTTTATTAAACTGTCAACAATTATAAGAAATGTTGTTTAACCAAAGCAATGAAATGAGGGCACTTATTAAGATAATATAAATGTTTTTAAGGAGGTAAATTTGAGTAGCAAGACAGAAAGAAACTTCTTATAAAAAGGGCAATTTATATCAGTGACTCTCCCATTAGGGGCCAGCCCATAGTTTGGTAAAGCACATTCTTCACTAGGTGAGAGCCAAGGGTATTGGCAGCAATCACCACATGAAATGAAGCATAGCTCATAGTTTGATTTATCTGTACAGCGAATTGAACACCCAGAAAATAACACAATACAAATATTGAGAAATATTGATATAAATCACCAGATTTTCCAGTAAAGATAGCCCTTGTTTCCCCCAAAAATCAAATGAGGATTTTCTATTTTTAAGTACTTTATTTTTATATTATGTGTGAAAACATCAATAATTAAACCCCTTTGTTCTAAGACAGAAACACTGTAAAACTAACATTAAACAAGGCAGTATGCCTTACAAGAAAGACATAAAATGTCCAAGGGATATTTAGAACATTTTAGTTCTTAAAGTTTCAACATGAGAAATGTTGACCCACACACTAGGAAATCATTTCAATAAATAACAACTGACATTCATCTAAACAGTTACAAAACAGATGCGCACATACATTCCCCTGCCCTCACAATGATCTCATTGGCCATTTGCTTGGATCCCCCAGCCTCTATCACAGTGGCTGGCATGTTGCAGGCTCCTCAGAAATATTAACATAATGACTGGAGAACATTTGAAAACATTCTACCTTCAAATTAAATACGAATCTAGATGGAACTAACTTGGGGTTGACATTTTAAAAAGAATGAATATAACGGGACAGGGTGCAAGTAGACTTAATCATACCCTTAATTATTTTATACCTAAAATATTAACATAGAATCTTCAAAACAAACTAATAAATAAATAAATAGAAAACTTCTCCTAAGTGATGCTCAAACACATTAGGCTCAATCCAGGTGGCCTCTGCAGCTGTGTCTCTCTTTTCTCTTCTGTTCATATAAGGACTGTGCCTCCTTCAGGAACAGCCACCAATGAGCTTCTTCCTTCCTTCTGGTTAGTTGCATTTGTCACTGTAAAGAGAAAATGGGTGCCCTGAGTAGGTGCTCGGGAAAACTGACTGCACAACACTCTGCTCCTGTCCTGCTCTTCCAGCCTCTAGAGTTTTCTGAATGCAGTTTCCCCAGCCTGGCAACCAAGTGGCTACTGCCTGTGACAGCTGTACTGTGTGGCAAGGACCTCTAGGCTTGGGATGCTCTTTTAGGAATGGGGGTGGAGTGGGGTGGTGGTCTCCACTGTACTGTTGGATTAAAAACAGCCAGAACCTATTACTCTTTGTCCTACTGGGCCTCAAATGAAGGTAGTTTTACCTACATTCAATGGAACGAAAGAAGAACTTCGGTGGGGACGCCAGGCATTGGGAATATCCTCTGGCACCAGAGCAGTCATTATCGTAAAGGAAACTTTAATTGTGAAAACAATAATCACAATTTCTAGTCATTCAACTAACCCCTGAGTTTTCCTGATTTTATTTTTAGGGGGCAGATGCCAGTATTTCTGACCAACGGCTCCAGTCACCTGTGTACATAGAAACTATAACTCACCTGTTCAGCATCTTTTCGATGATTTTCTTAACCATGGGGGATGCGGGGTTGAGACAAGCTTTCTGCCCATTCTTGAGTGTGGCTCTGCAGAGAGAAGGGAATTCCATCAGGCAGGAGGTCGAACTGGGCACAGGGTTTGGGGCAGCGGGACAGTCGAGGACCGCGGCGGTGACAGCGGCAGCGCGGGGCGGGACTTACATGACTTCGATTTCAGCGCAGTGGGGTCCTGGGGCCTTCACGTTCACACTTTGGATGTTCTTGGGGTGAATTCCCTGCAGGGTCTGCAAGCACTGGCAGCGCAGTTCAGTGACTACGGACGCTCCTAGGGAAGAAGAGACTCATTGATTGAGCGAGGCTGTCGGCGCGGGGCGCCCACCCCAGCCGCGTCCGGCCCGGGGACCCCAAGGCGTCGGGACCCACCTGCTGCGCGCCGGCCGGTGGCCACCAGGAGCAGGAGCAGCAGCGCCACCCGCAGGAACCGTGGATTGCTAGGAGCTGCGGAGAGCGCGGCGAGGGCCATGGTGCTCAGCAGACGGGTCTGGTGGCTGTGCGAGGAGAGGGAGAACTGGCGAACAGGTGCCTGCTGCCCGGGCTTTGTGGGTCTCCGAGATCCGCGAACCCCTTTTATGCATGAATGGGGCTGGAAAGCCCGAAGCTCCCAGGCCAGGGAAATTCCCGGAGCTCCAGATCCATGCGGAGTCCGGAAGGAAGGAGACGGCCCCGCCCCCGGGGTGGAGCACTTGGTGTGCGAGTGGGGTGGGGGTGTCCACTGATGCAGCCCGCGCCTCGTCCTCTAGAGTAACTCCCGTGGACTCTGAGACTCTGGGATATTCGCCTTCTGCCCCGGATCCCTGGAGGGGGGCTGGGTGGCAGCCAGCGCTGAAGATACCACCTGAGAGGTGGGATCTTGGGTGCCTAGTGATCCCAGCGTGTGGGGTTGGGAGCCGAGAAGGAGCTGGGGCGGATCCCTGAGAACCACCACAGGGTAGGCGCGACCTCTTTGGAGGAAGAGAGTTGTGTCTCGGATTTGTCTCTGGAAGGTGAGAGAAATTAACAAGGTGCTGGGAGATAGGCTGGAACTGTATTATCCTCTCTGCCTCAGCCTTTCTTATTTTCGGATTAGCCTATTTCATGTACATCTAACATCAGTGCTCTCTGTGAAAATACAGTCCATCATGTCAGATACCAGAGAAGAATGTTCTGCTTGTTCCTTGTGTTGCATATTCTCTAATCACACTTAGAACATCTTCTTTACGTCCTCCATTTGGTGGCAACAGATGATCAGCGTCAAAAGTTGAATCCAGTGTTAGTGTCAGTGGAAGCCAGGGCTGTATAGCATGACCTCTTCTTTCCTATCCTGCATAACTTCCTTCTTCCCTGTAAAATGTTGGAAATTCCAAAATCCCCTGAAAATCTTTTCCCTGTAGGAGGAGTTCAGATTTGATCTAGAAATACGGCACTGGTTGTCACCCCGGACCTCGGAGGGGCTCGGTACAGCAGGTTCATGGGCTCACCATTCCTCGTTATGTCTTCGGACGGCATAGCACATGACACCAGGGAGTGGGTACCTGGTGTGCAAGCGCCATTCCCACTGAAGCAGCAGACGTGCATCCAGATGAAATAGGAACGCCAGATCCCACATAACGTCACATTCCATTTACTATAGGACTTCCTGGTATTCAATATTGGGCCCCCTTTCTAGAGGAACACATACATGTTGTTTTCTCTCAGGAATTTCAGTCATTCAATCTGGTAGCTTTGTTACTTTTTTCTCCAGAAGTTCTCGAGAACTTATTTTTATTCATCATTAGGTTTTCAGAGGGTTTAAGTGTGATTTTCCAAGTGGGATTCAGAGCTCTCTGAGACATGGAGTAAGATGGGAGGAGAGGGAAAAAGCAGAGGCCCCAGACCCGGAGGCAAATGTCTCCACAACAGAGTTCTACACAGCCCAGCTCGATAGGTAAGACCTGTGTTCCTAGCCAAGCAGAGAACACGGCAAGGCTGCCACCTGCATATAGTAGTGAAGCATAGCCTGCAGGTTGTTTAGCCTCTCTGTTTCTACCCCAAGGCGGTTATGATAAATGAGTCAACATTTGTAAGAGCCAGCATGGATTTAAGTGCCTTGTAATGTTTGTTAAATAAACAAAATGGAAATAGGTTTTCCAACATTGCCTAAACAGAAACTCATCCTGATGTGAATTCACATATATATATTTTATATATTTTACATATTTTATATATTTATATATTATATATATATATATTCTATATATATATGAGTCTTGAAGAAATAAAGGCAGGTCCTGGAAGACGGAATGTTCATATAAACACCAAAAGCTCAGTTTCCAAAATGCCCTTTTGGTTACTGGTGCTCAGGAGTACTGGTGCTCTCATTACAATAATCTTAGTCAAGGGCAAAAAAGTGTGCTAGAATGCTGTTTCTTTCAAATGGACACTGTATATAGTATATGTACTCCAGTCTTTTCAATTATTTCCCTTTTCACATCTTCCTGATTACTTATATTTCTTAACAGAAAGAATAAATTGAAAAAGTATTGACCCAATGGAGACCAAAATACAGTGTCCCAAATATCTTCATCAGTTTCAAGCTGTAATCAATGCTGCAAACTTCTAAATTAAAAAAATAAAGAGAGAGAAACTCAGTTGAGAATTTACAAAAATTGAAATAAAATTTTCTGTATCAGGTTTTCAAAAAGGAAGACAAATATGTACTCTACCAGGAGGTACACTTAGATAAAATTTTATTTGTTACCATTCAGACAGATCATTGGTTTATTTTGTAGTCCACCTTACAATTACTTCATGTATATAAAAAGGGACTTTGAGTGTGACAGTCTCCATCTCATTTATTGAAAAGAAGTACTAAAGGAATGACTATTTTTAGAAAATACTCTAGTGTTTATCAATATGATTCTACGAGAAAAATCAAGAAAATTAGAGGAAGGTTCTAATTGGT
>NW_016827875.1:38187-48554 GCF_001698545.2 Rhinopithecus bieti
TTTTTTTTCTTCAGCAAAGGAGCTAAATTACAAGAGCTTACAGAATTCTGGTAAATAAAAAATATGCTGCTTCCTTGATTATGCTGCTGCATACCAAGGGCGAATTGCTAAACGTCTTCACCCGAGGCAAAGGGCAGAGCATTTATTTTCTGCTCTTCTAAGCAGTTTACAAATATTAACTCATTCAGTCTTCCAAACAAGCCTGTACTTGTACTGATAACTACAGTATCAGTAGATATTGGTATGTCTATGAGACTTTAAGTTACGACTAAAGAAACTGTGGCGCAGAGAGGTTAAGTCACTTGCCTAAGGTCATACATCCTTGAGCCTGGAAATCAAACCCAGATAAAATGACATTTAACCACTATACTATGATAAAAAAACACTCTGTGATATATAATTAATACTTTCAAGAGTAGAATGATTTTTAAAAACCTGTTATTGCCCTAGTTGAATAGTTCAAATTTACATATTCTTAAATGAAAGCACAGCAAAATGGTCGTACATCTCCATAGTTCTGTTTCACTAACAGCATATCTCTCCTGTGGCATTGAAATAGCTTGTTATATTTTCCTGAAGTGCCCAATTCTGAAAAATAAAATAGTAACTTTGCCATGAGGAAACCTGGTAAACTCGCCCTATATCAAATGAGGAAGATTTACATCATCAGTGTGATGTCATGTGCATATCATGTACCCCCTTGATATGATGTCACAAGAACAGCATACCTCTTTGGTGCTCTTTCAAAAATTAATAGCCCAAGTCTAATCATGAGAAGAGCATACTTCAAACCTAAATCAAAGAAACTTAAATGGCTGAGTGGTACTCTTCAAAACTGTCAATGTCATGAAAAATAAGGGCAGATTGAGAACCATCACAGTCCAGAGGAAATTATGGAGACATGACAATTGGCTGCAGTGTCGTACTTTGGTTTGCATTCTGAAACAGAAAGAGGATGTTAATGGAAAAACTGGCAAAATCCAAATAAAATCTGGAGTTCAGTTAAAAGTAATGTGTCAGTGGTGGTTTCTTAGCTTTGACGAATATACCATGGTTTGTAAAATGTTCACTTTAAAGGAAAGTGGGTGAAAGATACACAGATACTGTATTAACTTTGCAACTTTTATAAATTTAAAATTATTTCAAAATAAAATGTTTACTTTTTAAAAAGTTTCTCTTTCTAAATTCATTTAGAATGCCTCCAAAATTAAATGGCCATGAATGTTTCATCTGCTAACTTTTAGAAAGGAAATTGAATTTTTGTTTAGTGAAGGTTTGCTCAAATATGAAAATCCAAAATATCTACTGCCGAGTTTGGACACTTCATCATGTTTCATAGGATTAAATAGTTTGCCTTCATCATTAATCATGCTGTCCAAATCTCTCATCTAGTTCTGGTAACTGGAGAAAAACACAAGTGTTTCTGCTATAATCATCTCAGGACCCAACCCAAAACTGACGCAATGAGAGCACTCAGGGGGAGCAGAGATCCACAGGAGCTGCCAAGAGAATGAAGTGAATGAAGCATGTCAAGAAGCAGTGGGCATCTGCAGATTAGACAGAACTTGACTCGGGAAAATTTTCATCAGAATCACTTGTTTTTTGTACATGAATTGGAAAGGAAAGAATTTTTTTGTTATTTCCTCCTTATTATGCCACTTGTATCAATGAAACCTACATAAATAAACCAAAAGTCAAAATTTATAAGTACAGGAATGCTGTAGCCTGGAAAAATAAACAAATTCATTGTCTTGTTGAAACAAGTGGTCCTCCAAGCCAATTTTTTTCAAGAGTTGAATGCCACGATTTTACACAGTCTTTAAACGTATGCAAGCAACAATTCTTGAAGAAATGGAGGAATCTTTAAAAATGGAAGCTTTGGTGGCTAAATTCCATTTTCCCTGGGATCACTATGGAAACTTTCATAATTAGCAGTCAAATCTGCATGCTCATGTTTCCTAGATCTCTTTATCTGTCATTGCTGTAGCACTCTGCTGTCTGCAGATGTCACCTGGCAGCTCCCTGCCTCAGCTGCATCAGGTATTTTTCACTCACTAGCCCAATGTTTCTCTGTTGCTGCCATGGAACATCCCTTTCGCAGGAGAAACAAGAGGCAATAGATACATGTTTTCCCATTTTTCATGGTTTGGGCAGACATTCTACATCATTTCTCAGAGAATACCCAGTAGGATTGAACCCCAATTGCCCATGTCCTCTTTTCCTATTTTGCTCTTTCCAGTTCTTGAGTCCTCTCTGTTGGGAACATTTCCCCAAATAAATTACATGCATGGCAAGCCCATGACTCAAGCTCTATATTTTAGGGGAGCCTAAATAAAGGCAGTGCTCCATCCTGAGAAGTGACCATGCTCAAGGCACGCAGGAACAGGCAGGGCAGCTCTCCTCTGCCCCTACTTACCTTAGGAACTTGTTCCTCACACCTGCTGTCCCTATTTCTCTATACTCATCTCTTCCAATATAATGACTCTGGCTCTGAGCAGAGAATAAAGATGTGTGAATGTGATGTTAGATTTCTGAATTAGTTCACCCCCAAAGTACAAGGGCATAGTGGGTTCTAGAGTTAGGTTCAGCCTCTCTAATCAGTCTTCCAAAGACTGCTTGTCTGGCACTCTCTTCTCAGAACACACCCTGGATTACCTGCTCTTAGTCTATAGGGATCAGATAGGATAACCCATCTCTCAGTTCCTTCCTGTATGCCACCCCCGGCCCTAACCCTGCTGATTGGTTCAGATGTGGACAAGTGACCAAAGCCTGGCTATATTAGAAATAGTTTCTAGAATTTTTGCTTGAACAAATGAAAAGTATGTTCTGAATTCTTACTGCAGTTGCAAAACTGGTAAAATGAGGGCCTGGAATTTTGTAATGCTTGAGGAGAACATGCCTGAGAGTGAATTTGGCCCAGAGAAAAGCACAGGTAAGACATGAAGGGGACCATCTTAAGTATATTGTATGGACACCTAGGTCTTCCAGCTGGCTCTGATTTATTTATGGACTTTTCAGTCATGTTTTTCTAAGATTTGTATCATCTTAGAAAAAAGAAAAGAAAGAAAATCTGCTGGCCTACACGACTGAAAAGTTATGGACTTTCTACTATAGACACCTTTCCTACACAGTTGCTCTAGTTACTTTATTGTTAATGCATCTGTCCATTCATCCATTCAAAATTTATCTACCACTCATGATCTGGGAACTAAATTGGATTACAAAGAGGGAAAAGACAGACTCTGCTTCAACTGAACTCGCATCTACAGAGTGTCACAGAAAGATATGACATTGTGTGGAGGTCCAAGTCACTCAGCAATGTACAGAGTTTCATGGGCACTCACGGGAGGGGAGCACCTGATCCTTTTTCGTGGAAGGGTAGGAGCTTCCAGAGAAAACTTTGTGGTAGAGGGTGCTACCTAAGGTGACTTGGAAAGGGACCCACTTCAGAAGAGGCAGACCAAACAAGCAAAGGAATGGAAACTGGAAACAGTGTGGTATGACCTGAAAACAGAAATCAGCATTTTATTTTTTTAACATGGAATTTCACATTTAGATTGATCCAGCAGAAGGATAGGCAGGGCCCGGTCACTGAAGGCTCCTGTTTATCAATCAAGGACCATTTCAAATATCACTTACATTAAAATCCCATCTTTCCTTCCAAAGATTTATCTTAGCCCTTAGATACAAATCACATTTTGGGGAGCATAGATTTACATACTCCCATACTGGATTATGTATTCTCAAAGGAAAGCTATCATATCTCATTCCTGTTTGCACCAACCAGACTCTAAAATTCTCTCACACCAGTGACACTCCTAAGGACCCATCAAAAACTATGAATATCTGGTCCTGAAAGTTCACGAGAAGCTTTGCGCTAGGACTCTGGATGATAGGCAATTCTGTTAGGGAAAGGAAGATGTAAACATGAAGAGAAGTTTTCAAACAGGGAGTTATAAGGAACTAGGAGTAAAAGTATCTAAAATGAGTCTGGTTCATACTAACCACTCAACAAATGTTTGTTGAAATAATGCATGAATCAGTGGTTTCAGGCCACTGTTTTAAAATTAAAATATCCTGAAGTCAGGACATGTGGAAGCTTCCTTTGATGGACTGTGGAATTTCCTTAGTTTCTTTTGCCTGTTTTGACCTCTCCGGACCAGAACAGAAGGTGCCAGTGGACATTTAATGAATCCAGATATGACAGTTGGGTCAGAGTCAGAGTTTGAATTCTATAGTAAGAGCTAGGGAAGGGGATCCCCTACCTGGGAAAGCCAGAGTAATGAGTCTGAATCAAAATCCTTAGAAAGCTCTGATGCCCGGGTCTGCCAATACTTTTAAAGAGACAGATGGGACCTGCATCCAAAGCCAGAGGACTCGAGCTCTCCCAGGTGTGGAACAGAAGGGGAACAATGTCAGGAATAAAGCCAGGAGGTCTTGGTCACAGACAGAGCTGGAATATCTGTGTTTGGTTTATAGATCATCTACCTCAGCGCCAATAGAATGATCCGGGTCTTTACAGGATCATGATCTAGGCAGTAAGTGAGTACTGCCTAGATCTTCCCACACATTTTAAAATTCATCTACGTGTACAATGCACAGTGATAGGTTTTGTAGAAGAGGTAAAGTTTGATAAAATATGAATTCTAATGTAAAATTATTTATTTAGCCTGTCTACTTTCTCTTACAATGCTATATTATTTGTTTTTCTGTTCCTAGCATGATAATCTGATGATATGATTAGTCTACAAATACTTAAAATCATTCAGGTAACACTGAGAATCATTTGATATATTAGCTTTGCCAGATTTTTTTTTTTTTTTTGGAGGGGTGGTTATTTTTTGTTTGTTTGTTTGTTTTTTGAGACAGAGTTTCACTCTTGTTGCCTAGGCTGGAGTTCCATGGCACAATCTTGGCTCACGGCAACCTCCGCCTCCTGGATTCAAGCCATTCTCCTACCTCAGCCTCCCGAGTAGCTGGGATTACAGGCATGCACCACCACACTTGGATAATTTTTTGTATTTTTAGTAGAGAAGGGATTTCTCCATGGTGGTCAAGCTGTTCTCGAACTCCCGAACTCAGGTGATCCACCTGCCTCAGCCTCCCAAAGTTCTGGGATTACAGGTGTGAGCCACCGTGTCGGCCAGTTATTGTTTTTTAAAAGGATTTTAAAATCTTTTGCATCTCCTTTTCTTTAAGATTGTTTTCTGACCTATCTGGAAGTGGTATTCACCAAGTAATGACATCGTGAGCATATATTTAAAAAGCCATATTATTTTAAAAAAAAAAAAAAAAAAAAAAAGAATTTTACAGGATTTACAAGAATAAGGAAAAATTGAAAAGTTCTCCCTTGGAAAATAAAGTTTTTTATGGCAAGAAATTTTTGTTTGGTTTTTTTTTTGGGAGAATGAAACGTTATGACTTTGTCATTCTGAAAACAAAATTTAGGAAATTGAAAGATGAATGTATAAACCACAAATGAAATAGCATACATAGCACAAAAACACAGATTTCAGCAAAGTAAAGTTTGAATCATCATGATAACTTGATGTTAACTATCTTGTTCATAGTATTTTCCAACATTCATTATCCTTCAATTTTTTGGTAAGAAATATTTGTGTTTTCCTTTTTATCTTCTTGATCAGTCCATTTACTTAGGTAATCTCTGAAGCAGATTCTCCTGAACAACACTGATTTCAAAGGGGTTGCTCTACTGGTGTGTGACTGAGCTAGTTCATTGATTGACATTTCTAGTTAATTAAGTAAGTAGTTAATTAAGGACAATAAAGAAATACAAGATATGGTGGGAATTATAGTGAAAGAGGTGGAACAAGGGCTTGGTTGTGTGTAATTTACTATCCATATCTTGTACATTGAAGCAAATATCTATAATAAAATAATGCTTAATATGTCTATACCATAGCGTCTGTGTGTGATTAGAGCATGTGGATAGACAGACGAGGGGAACTCTTAACAAAATCCCTAATAGTTACAAATGCAACTCTAATTAAAACATCAAACACATCACTGATGAGGCCGATAGTATGGGTGTGTTATAATGTCTGTGAATAACTTGGTGAGATCTGTGAGCCTAACAAGATCGAGAGCTGGGAAAACGGTGTCTTTCTTTGATTTTCAACTAACTTTCTGTTGGCTAAGTAGCTTATCCTTAGCATGTAACTGCACCATTACTTCACAGCACTAACTGCAGATTTATTCTTCTCCATGTAGTTAATATTTGACACACATTTACTTAACACCTACTCTATCAGCATTTTTCTGAAATCCAGAATGAAGAGATGGAATAGGCTTAATCTTTATTCTCTGATTTAAAGTAAGAAAATAGATAAAGGAATAATTACAGTGAAACTTAATAGTTATCCTGATGGAGGCATGTGTAAATTGCTTTATTGCTTATTTCCTAATAGTCCCTATAGCTATCCCTAGAATTACTGATTCTAAAACACAGTTGATAAGTAAGAGCTGGTTGTTCCAACTCTGCTTTGACTGCTCTGTTTCACGTTGCATTGCCTCTCACCACAAATGCTGGATAGTGACATAATCCTCATGTTGGGTCTGCTTCAATGAAGAAGTAAATACTTGGCAAATTTAAGTCTAAAGTTTATTTTTTCTTGTTTTCTTTCCTGGAAAAATAGCTAAGCCAGACTCCTGGTTTACAGACATCTAGTGTCCTGTATATTTTATAATGTTATGGACATGCTGGCTGACAAACATTGTGGTTTTGTTATTTAATCTTCTTTTAGTTGTTATCAGGAAAATACTACTTGTGTCTGTCATGCTAAATTTTTTCTTAACTAGCTGTCTGCACCCAAGCTTTGGGTTGTGGTTCTGAGCAAGGGAAGAACTGGCTTGTTGGCTGTATTTTAAAAGAGTTGGTTGCTAGCTCAGGGATTTCGGCTTCTGTTGGAAATATTATGTGGCCTGAGAGTAGAACTCCAAGGAAAGGAAAGTAAACATTTATTTACTAGGTTTCAATTCTGAGTCAGAGCCCATACTGGATCCTATTATAAGTGTGATTTAATCCTTTTCAGTAGTGGTGTGGTGGGCTTTATTGTCCTTGCTTTAGAAGAAGGGAACTGAGGAGACCCAGGGTCACACAGAGTCAAAGCTGAGATATAATCCAAACTGTCTTACTCAAAAACCCACTGGCCTAATGCCAGCATCTACAGGAATAATGAGGAAAAAAAAATATGAGAAGAAGAATTTTGTATAACAGCTAGTTAAGTTCACTGAGTATGAATATGCTGCTTTTATTCAAGCCCTCCTAGAAGTCAATGTGTGTTCTGTTCTTAACTCAGTTTACATTTGGGACCAAGCTAGGAGGTACACTGCTGAAGCAGATGGGCAGTGAATATAAATGGTAGCCCTAGCTGAAAAGCACTAGAACCTCAACAATCCAGACAACATCTCATTTGGTGTGACATCTTTCAGAAGCTGTTTTCATGGGTTTCCTCAAGACTCCAACCCCAGATCTGGGATGGAGATTGAGATTAAAGGAACACTGTAGACCAGGAGATTTAACTTTCCAGCTGGGCCTCAGTATCCTGCCCCTATTGGCTCTTCAAGCATTTTATCTGGAGTGTAGAATCTAATATAGACCGTCAGAGCTCAACTCTTTAATCAAATAACTGGAAAAGTGTTTTTAAACTATGCATCATGATGCATCAGTATGTTATGAAATCACTTTATAGTGGTGTGGCCAACATCTTTTAAAAAAATGGAATGTGGTATTATAGAGTAGAAGAGAACACAAAATATGCGGGCACACAGTACAAAGCAAATATAAATATTGTATTATGAATTTGTTTTATGTTTGTGTGTGTATATATCTGTATGTGTGGAAATATATACATACATTCATACATACACACACACTGAATGAAACAATCATAGGATTTACAAATATGTATAAGTGAATGCTAGATCACATAGGTTAGCTATTCTTTCTCTGGCCAACGAAAACTAATTGTATTACCCTAGACTTGGTTTCCTATTTGTAAAATTGGGACCAGAATGCTCCCTAACTGCTTGCAATGCACTTAAAATAATTACTAAGTGTTTTCTTTATGATTGTATACAAATAATTGATACTTTATCGAAAATTAGCACTTCAACTTGTAATCATGTCAAATGATAGCTCCAAAAGAATAAAACATTGAGTGGTGAAATTACAAGTTTTAAAAATTAGTTTCTATTCTTTTGCATCTGTTTGCTGTTACTTAGAGTAAACATGCATTGTCTTTTACAATGAGAAAAATATGAATATGTATTTCAAAACAAGTCTTCAATATCCTATGCATTACAGAGGAAATTATTTTACCACAAAGGTCTTAGAAGGAAAAAAAAAGCAATAATAACAAAAATGCAGAACAACTTGCAAGGTCAAAATGTCCTTTGATGGTTTTGTTTCACTGATAGATGCCATGACTATGTGGTAAGTCCCTAATTTGTGGACATTTTATGCTGACTACCCCCATCTAGAGGGGAGTGTAAATGCACTGAATCTTTATTACTCCACGAATGTTGAAACAACAACAGGGAGTTGCTGTGTCATTTGGGATTTTCCAAGGAGCAAACCCTCTCTCCCCATGCCCATGCTGATAAAGGCAGTAACAATATAGTTTGGACGTGCGTCCCCTCCAGATCTGATGTTAAAACGTGGCCCCCAGTGTTGGAAGTGGAGCCTAGTGGGAGGTGTTTGGGTCATGGGAGCAGATTTCTTATGCATGTCTTGGTGCCCTCCCCACGGTAATGAATGAATTATCACTCTGTTAGTTCACAAAACTAGCTATTTAAAGGAATCTGGCACCTCCTTCTTCTCTCTTGCTCCCTTCCTCTCACTATGTGACACAGTGTATTAGTCAGGGTTCTCTATAGGGATAGAACTAATGGAATGTATGTGTGTGTGTGTGTGTGTGTGTGTATTGCATATATATTCAACAATCTAGACAACATTCGATTTGGTGTGGCATTTTACCACAGAAGCTGTTTTTCATGATTTTCCTCGAGACTCCAACCCCAGGTCAGGGATGGAGACTGAGATTAAAGAAACATTATAGTCCAGAAGATTTAACTTTCCAGCTGGGCTGGAAAAAAAACAAAGTGTGTATATACATATTTTTTTTAAATATGTATATTTTAAAAAATACATATTTTATAAATATTACCTCACATGATCACAAAGTCCCACAACAGGCTGTCTGTCTCCAAGCTGAGGAGCAAGGAGAGTCAGTCGGAGTCCCAAAACTGAAGAACTCGGGGTCCAATATTTGAGGGCAGGAGGCATCCAGCATGGGAGGAAGATGTAGGCTAGACCAGTTTCTCTTTTCATGTTTCTTTTTTTTTTGCCTGCTTATATTCTAGTCGCACTGGCAGCTGATTAGATTGTGCCCACCAAGATTCAGAGTGGGTCTGCCTTTCCCAGCCCACTGACTCGAATGTAAATCTTCTTTGGCAACACCCTCACAGGCACGTGCAGAATCAACACTTTGCATCCTTCAATCCAATCAAGTTGATACTCAGTATTAACCATCACAAATGCCTGCTCCCCCTTTGCCTTCTACCATGAGTAAAAGCTTCCTGAGGCCTCACCAGAAGAAGCAGTGTTGGTGCTCAGAAGCTGAGCAGTGTTAGTGCCATGCTTGTACAGCCTGCAGAACTGTGAGCCAAATAAGCTTCTTCTTCTTCTTCTTTTTTTTTTTTTTTTTTTAATAAATTACCTCAGGTATTCCATTACAGCAATGCAAAACAGATTAACATATGACTCCAAAGTGTTCTCAGGACAGTTAGACCAAAGTCTAACTGAAGCAAGGATGTATGAGGCACCAGCATTCCAGCATTGTTTCACTTTGCAAAATTTGTTTTGCTCTTTTGACCCTTTAAAAGTCACATCAACAAACTGTTAAATAAAGCTAAGTATGCTGTCTGAGACAGGCAACAAAAGGGAAATCAGCAAAAACAAAATCACGCCACACACATCTCATTTCCACTATTTTCTCCTTCAAAGTTCATTTGTTTTGAACAATTTCATTGCTATTGCAATATTTTGCTCCTTTTTTTTTTTCTTTTTTTTTTAGAAAAATCTTTAATTTTACCACTCAAAACATTCTGGTTTGTTGTTTTTTATACTTTTTATGTATATAAACATTTTAAAAAGTAGAATCATAATATATGGTCTTTTGTCACTTACTATGCTTTGGGCATATTTCTTTTTTTTATATACTTTAAGTTCTAGGGTACATGTGCACAACGTGCAGGTTTGTTACATATGTATACATGTGCCATGTTGGTGTGCTGCACCCATTAACTCGTCATTTACATTAGGTATATCTCCTAATGCTATCCCT